>NW_010353161.1:0-865 GCF_000700745.2 Antrostomus carolinensis | reverse complement strand
GAAAGTGTTAGAGCCTGTAGCTCTCAGGATATGAGAAGAAATTATTGTATGAGCTGTATCATCCTGGAAACCACCTTCCTAGAAGGGAATAAGGAAGAAGAAACCTGCGACGGGAATTTCAGTTCTCGTCCTCACCTAGGCTTGTTTTCTTTCTAACCATAAAGGTGAGCAAGACGGTTGTTCTGTGTCTAGATTGTTTATCATGACAGGGAAATATTTATGATAGATCTCCTTCTCACTTAGACAGCTTGTCAAATGATGATTGAATAGCAAACATCAGTTATTACTCATTCCGATGAATTACTGCAGCTACGCTGGAATGACTGGAAGGTCACAAGGCTTTTTAGCAAAGGGCAGATTCTCTGAAGTGACTTTTGAAACTGCTTGTAGCCCGAATATACTCTCAAAGGGAGGTTGCTGGGCTTTCAGATTCCCTTTGTAGACTTGGTAAAACCTTTTATTGATGTGTTGTCAAGGGATTGTGAGGAAAAGGGGAAAAACATTCACATGAAACGATACCGTTTGATTTTTGCACTTCCTGGTTGTGTTTATGATCAGTAGTCTTGCTTCAGATAAAACTTGTAGTGAGATTTTTGTATTTGTGTTAGAACTTTTCTCCTGCACCGGATGTGGTTTTGCTTTTTCTCCTGGGAATGTATGTTTTTGTTTGCCTATTCAAGTGTTGCTCAAGTGAGTGAATGAATCATGGAAATTCCATATTATATACGTATGGAAAGATAATAAAGCATTCTATCTGAACCCTCACGGCAAGTTTGCTTCATCTACTTTACAGGTAAAATGGATTAGTCTCCCTCTAATAAACAGTGTAGAGGAGAGAAAAGTCAGTTAGGTTGTTTGGAGTTGT
>NW_010353160.1:0-864 GCF_000700745.2 Antrostomus carolinensis | reverse complement strand
TCTGGCATCCAGCCAGGTTCAACCCACCACAGGAAACAACATTATTGTTATGTTATTCTACCCAGCAATAGAATTAATGTTACGATGCACAAATCTCTTTAATACATTAGATGTCACTAGTTAAGTTTTACCTCACCTGTGATTTATTCCATATTCCAAAGCTAATATGAGGTCAGCTGAAGAAATTTACTCTTGTAATTAGCTAGATTTACAAGATCCAGCAGCACTGGCATTAAAATATCATACCTGACACTCCCCCCAGGGTCTATAACACCAGCCTAGCAGAAGCTATCCTTTTCTCTCTGGCAAAAGGCTGAATGATGGAGGGAACTGAAAGGTTATACAAATTACCAGAATTAATTTAGACCAGCATTTTTAGATTCCTGCTCTGGATTAATAAGATAATGATCCATCTCTCTTAATAAAGACTGTGTTTCTTTTCACCATCTATCCTGAAATCACCTGTGACAAATTCAATGGCTTATACCCTGATTTTGCATGCATCATAGGGACTGATGGCAAATCTACATTTGAAATTTTAATTTGGGATACAGATTATGGAAAAAGATGGGACATAATTGGTTTTTACAGTGAACACTTCTTGAAACAGGAATCTTCAATCTATTTTGCTATTTTATGTGTGCTGTTGGAAAAAACTGTAATACATACTAAGTAACTGGAAGAACAGCAACTTTCCTCAGTTACCTGATGAATATACTAGATGATACTATCAGATATTAAGATGACTGGAAGCATGAGAAATATTTCTTAAAGAGGGATTTTGACAGTTTAAATAAGTCAAAATGTGGTTTAAGAGAATTGAGTTTGAGATCTCTTGCATCTGGGCAGGAACAAACCCAGGCT
>NW_010353159.1:0-865 GCF_000700745.2 Antrostomus carolinensis | reverse complement strand
ATAAATGCACATGATTATATAGCCAATATAATTACTTGTTTATACCTGCTGTTATTCTATTAACTTCTACTCTTCCAACATCTTGTGCTGTGGCCTTTGAAGCAGGAGCTGTGTTTTCTTGTATTTTGCTAAATAAACCAAATCCAGTAGAATCTCCACTTTTATGTCAATCTCTGGATGCTACAAAGACAATAAGCAAGTAGAGATGCCATCTAGGGAGGGGAGTTCAGTATTTACATATGTTAATTTGGGAAAGTGAAGACTTTAACAATATGAGTACTTAAAACAATTTGCAAGAAAGGAAGGTATCAAATAGCTAATGTAGTAATAGCTTTCATAATTTTCAAAGAACGAAAATGTAACTCTTATAATGTGTATTTTGGTTTTGCAGGTGACTTGTTAATGAAAAAAAAGTCATTTTCTCCAATGAACTGCATTTTATGTACTTGTCTGTTGTTACATCTGTTCAAAGATAGTACTATTTAATTTTATTTACTCTGACAGTTTCCACTGTAGGTGATTTTTATGTGTATTTATTAGCAAAAAATATCATTTTTCCCTTTTAAAAAGAAGCAATAAACATAAAAACTTAGAGTTAAATCTTTTGAGTTACTGTTGCAATATCAACATTAAAGGTCTACTACACAGATGGGATCATCACAATGAAATTATCTCTGATCCTATGCCTATTTAGCTCTGAAGGTCTGAAAGAAAGAGGAAATTTAGCCATCCTTTGTGTTTTGAGTCCGTTACTCAGCTTTGCTCTGCTGTACTAGTTATTTTGGACAGCTATAGGATCTGATTTTCTCCTAAAACACTTTTTATGGAAAGGATGTCTTACTTTAGACAACAGAATAAAAAAAAA
>NW_010353158.1:0-866 GCF_000700745.2 Antrostomus carolinensis | reverse complement strand
ATAATAATAATTGTTTTAAGAAGAAAAGCTAAATTCTAAAGTTCAAAACCCTACCAGCAAAAACGTGAGAATAAGAGTGTGAAGCTATTTGTCAAGGAAATAAATGCCTTCATCAACACCGTCATTAACATGCAGACGGTTCGGTGCAGGATTAGCTGTTACAGACATTATTGATTATGCCAGTATTGGCAATTTGCTAACAAGCTTTCAATAGTCGCTTGAACGTAGCGGGTTTTAATTTGTTTGAAAACTCACGGGGCAAACAGAAAACTTTCCCTCCTTTGCAAAATAATTTTTTAAAAAGTCTCGAAATGCCAAATCAAATAGCAACACTAATTAACGTCTGTTTCTTCAGCTCTTTGTAGATGCGAAGCAACGTTGGAAGTGCAAAGCGTTATTAATAACTTTGAGGACACGGATAATTCGTGACTCTGGTGTTTCAGAATGATAACTCTCATACACCAAAAAAACCAAAACAACAACAACAAAAACCCTAAAACCACAACACTTTTTTTCCCCCTTCTCTTGCAAAAATAGTTTGTAAACCAAACTTTTGGAGGATTTTTCTAAAAATTGTTTTTGGATAGTTTTTCTAAATATTGTTTTCGGAGAATGTTTCTAAAAGTTTTTTAGACAATAATTGGCGAGATATATTTACAAAAGAGAAAAGAAATGCTGATTAGGAAGAAAATAGTTATCACCTCTCTATCCCCCGCCCCCGAAATAAAGCATCCTCTGGTCTGTATCAGTGCAAAAAACATCATTTTTGCCTTTATCAGAGAAGCCTGAACCTGCCTGTGGCACACGGAATTCCTTCTTTAACCAAAATTAACCCCCAAAAATCCCCTCACGTGTGTGTTTTCCTC
>NW_010353157.1:0-865 GCF_000700745.2 Antrostomus carolinensis | reverse complement strand
AAAAAAAACAAAAAGAAAAGAAATCCTGAACAAAAACGAACACACAGCCTACCAGTAACAAATTCCTCACAATATGTAACAATTAAATACTTTTTAAACATAAAACATAAAAACTGGCTTATTTATGTATTACTGCACAGGTTCTGAATAACAGAAGTAAGATTATGAAATAAAAGAGATTTTGTTGTCAACATACCGCCATTTTGAAATGCTTTCTGGCTGGAAACACAGGCATGAATGGCACGATCAACCAGCATAGTGAAATCTCTAGCAACAAAACCTTCTGTTTCCTTTGCAATACACTGGAGGTCAAGATCAGAGAACTTCTTTATATCAGAATTCAGTTTATTTTTCATTATGGAATACAGCATTTCACATCTTTGCTTCTGAAAAATAGAATTATGCAGCAAGCATATATTAAGTTCACTATGTATATGGATTTCAGAAATTAAAAAAGTAAATACATATGAGTTACTAAAATTTCTTTAAATATTTACATGTCACCAAACCTTAAAATAATAAAATCTGAACAGGCATGAATATAAACCAAAGTCAGTTCTTCAGGTGAATTTCAATAGATTCACCAGTTTTACAACTTTCAGTGTCTACCTCCACATAGCTATCTTAAATCCAACAATAATAACGAAACAACCCTCCACTCCCCAGATTCTACTATTCTACACTCATTTTTTGTTTCACAGGAAAAGGAATATCTTTAATTTTGCCAATATGAGGAGAATGTATTTGAGATTAAATATATTGCATTAGATAAAAACACATCAGATAATTTGTTATCTTTTGAGATCCTGACTTTTCCAGTGATGTCTCATCTTTATTCATGTATTAGTATTAAAAATTATATAGG
>NW_010353156.1:0-864 GCF_000700745.2 Antrostomus carolinensis | reverse complement strand
TTCCCTTTGAAATGTTCTGCTAGAATTTTGCAGGAAGAAATCTCTCTTCTATGGACTATGTTCAAACCATGTCCTTCCTTCTGTGCATGGATCCAGGTGTGGATCCACTGCCATGGCTAGGTGTCCCTTGTCCACTTCACCTGAAGCTAAAAGAACTGGAACCATTTTACATTAATTGCCTTTTAGCTTTGTACTCATTTTGGACCACAGAGATTCCATGGTTCCTAAGTGTAGTCTTTCATCCTGGAAAGGTAAGAGCCTACATAACCCTTCAAGCTGGAGATGATTAAGCCCTGAGCCCTACTGAAGTTTCTGAAGAGACCAAAATTGTCTGGCATAAACATGCAATGTCTAGTATGCAAAAGGCATTCAGTTCTGGAACAATGGTGGCTCCCACTTTTTGCTTAATATGCCCATGATTAAAAGTCCCTTTGAAGAAATGAAAGTTGGGAGTTGTAGGATTTTACATGGTCTTGAGAGCTTCGCTTTTTAGGATAATGTCCTTAACATGAGGCTGCAGTCAAAGCTGGAATGGGACCATTCTGTGTCCTTCCCATGTATGCAAGATTTATAGGGTCAGAGAAATAAAATAGAGTGACTGTAACTTTATCACGAGCATTCTTGCCTCCTGGAAGGGCAAGAGGAATCCCAAATTCTTATCCTTTGTTTAGAAAATGCTTATTTTATACTAAAGAGCCATGGAATGAGAGACAATAATAGGGCTGGGAGAAAGGACTGTGCTTCCTGGAACTGTGTTTTCTTCCTATCTCATTTTGCTCTAAACTTCTACTGAAGAAATTCAGTGAATAATTAAATACATCGAACAATTGTGACTGTCCTACTTTTATTTATTTATTTATTTAT
>NW_010353155.1:0-865 GCF_000700745.2 Antrostomus carolinensis | reverse complement strand
CCTCCTGCGCCAGGACAAAAAATGAATCAAGAACTGACCGGACAGTGAAGATCAAACCACCCACCAGCCTGGTCAGAAGGAGGAGATGACCTTTTGGACAGTCCTCTCCACAGCTGCAGTGCGAGGACATGGCGTAAAGTGGCAAAAACTAAGGCAGAGTATCCACGTTGGGAATGGCAGACCATACTCTGATGGAACTGGAGAAACTTCACTGGTTATTTTCACTACTGAACCTATTCTGTAGACAAAACACTTTCAGTATCTAATAGAATAGATGCTAATTAATGAACAGTGCATTAAAAGACACAGAATGAAAAAGATCTGGCATTATGGCACTGGAACAGTGCACTGCAATAGTACTCGTATTCCACACTACATGAAGAAACAGAAAATATGGTGTTTTAGCCCATAGGTCCCATTACACCTGACTACAGTGTTCCCAAAGGTGGTGATAGAGCATGAATTGTATTTGTAAATAAAACACACTTTTATTACTCTTTTTACAAGTTATGTCATGCATTCATTAAAAACAAACAAACGAAACAAACTTGTGCCTGAATCACTATAGAAGCTGAAAATTTGATGGACATTTTTGAAACATTCATCCTTGGCAATCAAAAATATCAATTCTAAAGGCTCTTGGTTTCTGCACTAGTTAATCTTACACTGCAGTATTATCTCAGCTAAAGACCATTATACAGCTCGGTCAGATGGTAGATTTTCTTCTTGGATGTACAAGGACAAAAATTCTTAAGAGAACCTTTTGAATATTCTATATTAATATGTCAACATTCAAGAAGTTCCATAAAGTTTTAGTCAGTAGTTATCTCATTGGTTTCACAGAATCACACAGAATCACAGAATG
>NW_010353154.1:0-857 GCF_000700745.2 Antrostomus carolinensis | reverse complement strand
TTTTCCAATCCAGGCCATTCTGTGACGTGTTTCTTAGCCAAGACCAGAGGCATCTGTAGGTACTGACAAAGGAGATCCATGCCCCAGAGCAGGGCTTGGAGCGGGGCCACGTTCTGCTCCCCGCTGTAGCTGTACGATGTGTGGGGAAGTGCATTTATTTGCAGGGCCATTTTGTACTCCTGAAAGAGCTTAAAAAAATCAACACCAGTGTAAGAGTTCAGCCTGACGAGCTACAACCTCTCGTGTGCTGTAATTCTGGGCTTTCACATAAATAAGTACATGTTACTGCTATTTTAAATATGCATTTAGGGACTCTTAAAGTGATTGACTCGATAGAATGTAATAGGTATCATGAAGTTCTTATAGTCTTTAAATAATTCCCTAAATGCTTATTTATGTGAAACAGCAGCTTTTGGATCTTTTTAGCAGTTATATTTTAAAGTGTAATAAATCTTGATTTAAGTGTAACTGCACTGCCATCCTGCAGACTTAGGAAATTTAAAACAACATATGGTGTGGGGTTTGTGGGCTATACTGGAATAGACTGGTGCAGGGGTTTTTTTCCTCATCTTATTTCCACCTTGATATCTGAATCTCAATCACACTAAATGCAATTAAACTGATTTTACAAGGCAGATGATTGTATTCCTTTGCATTCAGTGAAAATCCCTATGGCAGTATTTATTTGAAGTCAGGCATTTTAAAATCCTACGTGAGCAGTAGCTCCTTTTTCTACCTCAACGACTTGTTTGATTTTTACACCACACAGTATTTGAAGTTCTCATCATGAATGAAAGGCCCCCGAATTTTTAAGCTGAAAACAGAACAACTGTAAAGGCAAAATCCAAATTATTATT
>NW_010353153.1:0-860 GCF_000700745.2 Antrostomus carolinensis | reverse complement strand
CACACACACACACACACACACACACGTGTGTAAGTATGTCTTGTTGTGTAGGTGTTTATTATCAGTATTTTTAATTCCTCAGTTTCACTAGTGGAAGTGCAGCCATTAGAATAGAGCCTGCATAGCGGCTTGTGTAATATTGGCACCAGACAGCAGTTTCTCTCTGCAGTTCTTACCTTAAACAGATGATTTGAGAAAATTTTGAGTGTAATTCTTGAAGATTTTGTGGTCTGGAGAGACATAAGACTCAATCTGACTGTATTTCATGATTGACTCTGATTGACTTGATGTTATTAAAGTTGCATGGATGCCTTAGTTCCCTATAAATCAGATTTTTCATTATTCTAATGAAATCTAGGCAAGGAATTAATACTGTAGAATTATTTGGAGTTTAAGTTGTTTCTAAGTAGGATAATTTTGTCAGTTATACTCCTTCATAATTATTTGAATACTTTCTCATTCTTCAAGAATAGCTTGTTTATGAACATTTTTAAAAAACATTTCTAATTTTAAATGCTTTGATGGACTGCTTAGATTGATGTATTTTTCATCTATTTGTGTGTAATTGCACCTGTTGTTGCCAGATGCAAGTTTATTGAGTGTAAGGTTTGTTTTCTATTCAGAGTATCCAGTAGCTGCTCAGATTAACTTTTGATCATACTTGCCAGCAAGCTTAATCACTGGAATTTTGTTAAGAATTGAACCCTTGCAAAACATAGAATGCAAAGGAAACTATTTTAAAAATATGGATGATTATACATGGACTTTGTGAGAAAATTTACATGTAAGAACTAAAACACTTGCATTGGTTGTGTAAGTCTGAGAAGTTACTATTTTTTGTGATACAAAGATTGTACTGT
>NW_010353152.1:0-864 GCF_000700745.2 Antrostomus carolinensis | reverse complement strand
GATATGGTTTAGTGGTGGGTTAACGACTGTGCTGGGTTAACGACTGGACTTGATAATCATGAAAGTCTTTTCCCACCTGAATGATTCTATGATTTTATAAACAGAAAATAAAATACTGGACAAAGTTCTCTGATAACGGTTAAACATTTGTTTCATCTATGGCTGTGGCACTAGAGCACCATAAAAAAAAAGCAAGCTTGATGTTAATGTTTTCACAAGCAATGAAAAAAAAAAAAGCAAACCTCCCAAATTTGAAACAACATAGACCCCCAGGATTTCCCTCCTGAGAAGCTTTATTGGTTCTAGCTCTCATGAAGTCCTTACAATTTCCCACTGTACGTATGAATGCAAATAGGTCCAGAGGGTGCATTCACAAAGGACATCATACCAGCCCGAGTGATGCCATCGCCTTACACAGCATGGATGACGTGTGCGTGCCCTTCCAACTGCCTTCCTTAGGAAGACTATTATTGTATGAAAACAAGAATTCTCAGCATGGGCTTCGCAAGCCACCATCGAGGAGCTGCATCTTTACTGCTGAGGACAAAGTACTCTTGGTAAAGCACAACTGAAATGGGAGGAAGTTTCAATCAAAGCATGGGAAAGAAGAGCTTTGCTGTGCAAGAGGCTGGGACGTGTTGAATAGAAGAGGCAGGGGGAATAACGAACAGCTAAACCAGCAGAAACAAGAGGATGAATTCAGCTCCTGCAGACAATGTTTCACCAGTGAGATAAGGCAAAATGGCTGCGTTTTATTTTAACTTGTTTGGTCTCCAACCAGAGAGCTATAAATTTAAAGCCTTGGCCAACATGAAATAAATTGGTATTTCCTAGTTTACCGAGCCCCTCACTAAAAAAAAAAAA
>NW_010353151.1:0-861 GCF_000700745.2 Antrostomus carolinensis | reverse complement strand
CGCATTCACTCACCTCTAAGATGAGGGCTCTCGGTCCCTGGGAAGTTACTTTGGGCAGTGTCCCAACACAAGGGGAAGGTCTCTGACTCCAGACCCACTGCTCTGAGGATGGAACTCTCTCCACTTGTCCTCCAGCCAGGCTCCCTATATAGTGGAGTCAAACCTGACCTGTGGTCAGTTCTGATTCAAGGGGACCCATCTTCCAGCAACTGCGAGCACAGCAAAAGCCCCTGTAAGCACATGAAAAAGCAAGGGAAGTGTTCAAAAAAACAAGAGAAATGTGCAAAAAAGGAAGGTGGAAAAGAAAAGCTCATGAAAACAAGACCAGGCAAGGATCAGGTTTCAACAGCCAAAAAGACCCAGACTGGAGGAAGGGTGGGGGTGCATCTGCCACACAAGCATATTATTTTATCTCCATACACTGATCCTGCACATCATCATTCTTTCTCCCAGGACTCTCCTCCTCCCGCGTATTACCAGTTTATTTATTATCCACAACCAGGAACAGTATCTCAGACCACAGAGAAAAGACATAACAAGTTGCAAAATTCCTTGATTCTCTGATGTTTTTGGTGAAGTTTTCAATTAAAAGAAAAGCCAAAGTGATAAGAGAGGTTCTACTTCATGGGCTTTCAAAATATTTATTGAGCTAATTTTTCAAGTCCTGCCATGAATTGATGCAATCTTATCCAGTCATCACATAAATATTAATGCTGACATGGGGCATCCTGAAAACATCAGGAATGTTAATCTCAAATAATTCACTGCAAAATGATCTATTCTGTATCAAACACAAGTAAATAACATAAAAGAAGAAATACTAGCATGTAAGTGGACAGCAGGCTGGCCATGAGCCAGCAG
>NW_010353150.1:0-864 GCF_000700745.2 Antrostomus carolinensis | reverse complement strand
TTTTTTTTTTTTTTTTTAGGTAACATTTTGGAATAGATAATTAAAAAAAATAAAACCAACAAAACCCAAATACTTTTACAGACTGAGTAACTGAGTTATACTGGTGTCACAGGAGAGATGCTTGTTCTTTCTCTTTTTTTTTTTTTTTTCTTCTGATATTTAGAAGCAAAAGAGGATTCTTTATTAAGTTCAGAAGGATTCTTTGTTCTCTAAACTAGCTAAGAAGGGAGGATATCTCTTTCTTTCAATATGGGTGAAGGGTATTAAAAAGCTTGGCCTTTCAGTTGGCCACTGCTATCATGAAAAGAGAAGCATTATTGGTTGTCTTTCCACTCAAATGAAAAATTGGAGATTTCACTACATCTTGTGCTTGCATTTGTCAGGATTTAAAATGACTCTTTCTCCAAGTTGCTCCTCATTAGTCTAAAGAAACAGCAAACCAGAAAATGATTCTCAAGAAATTTTAGGGATTAAAATTTCTTTCATAAGTACAAGCATATCAAAAGACATGCTTTCCAAATGGGCTTGTATGATTGATAGCCTGGATGGCTTTCAGAGGACTATTCTCCATAGCAAGCAACATTTCTGTTCATGCATAAGATAGCTGGAAAGCTTCATGAGATGTAAAAAAACCAACAAGTGCATAAATTAAATACAAACAATTAAGTCATTATAAAATGTATTGTAATAATAGTCACATAGTTTTAATAGTGTAAATATAGAAAAGCTCTCATGGGAGTTAAATAATAAAGCTTTAAACGGAGTGCAAATAGAAATAAGGAAGAAAGGATTATAATGCAGAGGAGGATGCAACAATTTGGTACAGATGTGTCATTATTTTCAAGGCTGTTTTCTTTTCCATCT
>NW_010353149.1:0-863 GCF_000700745.2 Antrostomus carolinensis | reverse complement strand
GATGTGTTATTGACTGTGACTTTAATTTGTCATTCATAATCCTAGTATTCAGAGGTAAGGAAAGAATTAACTAGTGAGAGACAGCTTTCATAAGATATATTTCAGTATAACAGGCATTCTGTATTTCACATTTGTAAAACATTGTTTCTGTCATATCAGGTCTCTAATTTATGTGGTCTGCACTGACTCCTTCCTCACTAAACAATAGTCAGAAATACATTGCAAAGCGTAAAAGAAATTACTCCTGACATCAGCTGCGCAGGGGTAGCTGCAGCTTCACCATTCAAAATGCACAGAAATTGTTCTGTGCTGTGGAAAGATTATTTCTGCTAGACATGTAGAAATGTGTAACATCAAGAAACAGAAAAGGCTAAAGTCAAACAAAGGAAAATAAACTCAGAGATCTGTTTTGCTGGATTCTTAAACATCCAGTGCATGCCGTGTCCAATAGTGACTTCATCCTAAATATGACGTGCTTCAGTTCATTAAAATTCAATTTGGTTGTAAATTCAATTTGATTGTAAATACAATTCCAAGTTAGGTGTTTTGTGAAGACAAATTATCTGTAATGTATATGCATAATTTTGTAACAACATTAATTCTGTGTAGAACCTGGTATTCAAATATTCAAATACTCTGT
Source organism: Antrostomus carolinensis (assembly GCF_000700745.2). Classification (NCBI taxonomy): domain Eukaryota; kingdom Metazoa; phylum Chordata; class Aves; order Caprimulgiformes; family Caprimulgidae; genus Antrostomus; species Antrostomus carolinensis. Next base: position 223 of record NW_010353149.1, on the reverse strand, counting down.
AGCATCAGTGTCAGCTGAGAGTTCAACAATGACAGTACACAGAAGTTTAAGCCTGATCTTTTTTTTCAGAGCAACACTTTGGGCTGTTTTTAGTGTGAGGTAGTTTTGGAAAACACATTTTTTTAAAACCTGCTGTTACACCATTTTCAAAAGCCAGAAGGAAACAAAGTAGTTGGAATTTAAATTCAGTTCATACCCCTCAAATAATAATAATAATAATAAT
>NW_010353148.1:0-864 GCF_000700745.2 Antrostomus carolinensis | reverse complement strand
CAACCCAAACCATTCTATGAGTCTATGACAACTCTAGATTTGCGTTCAGTCCATTTTCAAAGATGATATGTGGCTTTTGTATCTTGTAGGAAAAGGTGTGTGAGCAGTTCTGCATAGGATTGACTGAAAGCAAATAAGAGTTCATTTTTTTTCTATATTTGTACTATTATCTGTGGTTATTCTAAGCAAAAATACATTTTTTTTCATGAAGAATCCTACATTTAGATGTTTAGCTTTCAGTGTTACAACTGGGTGACTTTGTTTTACATAGTTTGGTATAACTGAAGTATTAAATTCTCACCACATTTTTTGTAATGCCAGGAGTAAATTCTACAAGTACTGCTTTAATACACTCTGGTCATACTTATGTCTTAGTATGTAATTACTGTAACATGTATGACTTTATAATTACCCATGACTGTGAAATATATGGTTATTTTAAATTCTGTTTTCTACAGTGGCTCTTAATAAGAATAATAAGCTGACAGTGGATACTCTGGATCTGAGAAGGTTTGGCTTGTGGAGATGTGATGGTGGCTGTTCTTCAACAACGATCATTTTCCTTTGGTTGTCTGTGGATTATGCAGAAAAGATTGAAACCCAATTAGGAAAGTTAGTTACCAGCAAGCCATGTGAGTGATCTCTTTCCTTAAGTACAATGAAAAGGCCTAATATATGGCATGTCAGTAAAGTGGTTATTTTACAGTTGTGCTTCTGGAATACTGAGGAAAGCCTGTAGCTTAAAGATAAGTTGGTCAGTTTTGCTTTTCTAGAATGCCTTGCTGTACTTATATTTGAAAAAAAAAATAATCTAACATAATGTGGTTCAAAACCACTGCTACTTAATAAAAAGACCCTGTAACA
>NW_010353147.1:0-862 GCF_000700745.2 Antrostomus carolinensis | reverse complement strand
TTTTTTTTTAATAAAGGAATTTTTCTTCTTTTTCTATTTAGAGTGAAAAATAAAAAAATAAGGAAGTTGTATTGAGAAAAATGCACATAAACAGTTATGCCTTTTTAGAGACAGGAAAAATACCATGACTTTTAAATACCATAAAAGTTTTAAGGCATTTTGATCACCCTCATTCAAATTCTCTAGCTATGGATAAAGACCAGAAGAGCAGCAAAGTTGTTTAAAAACACATAGGTTAAATAAGTTTTGCTTTTTTCATTAATAGTTAAACAAACAAGTTCTTCTACGAGCAAACAAATCCACCGAGCCTGATTTCCCAGCAATTTGCACAGCAAGCATATTCCACAAGCGTAACACCCTTGTGCACTCTCTGGGGTCTCCAAAGGTTCACCAGGGAGCCTGTGGTCACCAGTACATCTGTCTTGTCTACACAGCTGCTTATTTTCAGTTTTTAAAAAAGCAGAATTTTCTATATCTTTGGGCCCTTTATGCTTTTGCAAATGTGACCAAAACCGACTCTCGGGTTCAAAGGCTCCTAGGAAGGAGACTGGCAGAAACACAAGACAGTGCTGTTCCAAACATCCCTCCTCCTTCAGAAACCAGGAGAAACACGGCTGCGGGGTCAGGATTTCACTTGACAAATATACATGAGGTTTTGCAGTTATCTCCCCCAACAGAAATTATGTCTGTTAAAAGGCTAACGTGAAAAAGATACAGTTAAGGAAAACAAACTCTCCCTGCATCTTATCTTGTTCACATCTCGTCATCTGTTTTTGTGGGAAGCTTCTATTAACATATGTTCACAATATGATTTTCAGAAGATGCATATTAAATTCAATCCATTATATTTTGAAATGGAGAC
>NW_010353146.1:0-864 GCF_000700745.2 Antrostomus carolinensis | reverse complement strand
CGAGTGAAGTGCATCACTCACTCTGACTCTCTACCCGTGACAGGGGGGCTCAAGGCAGAAATGACCATCTCCAGTTCTGCAAACCTCCTTTGAAGTCCCTTGAAAGCCTCTTCTGAACAAGAGCAGCAGCAGCGGAGCTGGTTTGAACCCAGGTTAGGAAGTGACCTGCCAGGCAGACACTGGATGTCTGTGAAAACCTCATGCTGGGAGGAGGTTTGTGAGGTCAGTGATGACACCAGCAGTGTCGGACCCGCTGGCTCGGGGCTCCGTTCTCATCTGTGAGGATTCCTCAGGGTAGCACCGCACCCTGCTCGCCCCAAGCCAGCCAGCACCTCTGCTTCCAAAGAAGCACACTCCCACTTCAGGTGAATTGTGTGTGGAAAGTTTGCAGGATCTGGGCTGTAACTGTCACCATCCTCACATTTATTAGTGAACCATCAGTAATTTCAGAAACTGCCTTAACTAACGCCAGAGACCACTGACATCCATTTGCTCAGATGTTCGTAATTGTCTGAAACATCCAGCTGAGATTCCCAGCTGCTGTCTGAGCCAGAGGATGAGCTGTTTTGGAAAAAAACAAAGGAAAATTACCATGATACTTCTGAGGATATGAGGACACTGATATTATTTCCCCATTGTTTGTAATCAACTTCTTGTGCCTTCCAAAAGTTCAGCTCTACAGCTGGAAGAGCCCATGGGAAGATGCTGGAGTTCAGCAGCAACACGTCCCCACTGAGCTGCGCTGACGTGGGGCTCAGTGTGCCCAACGGCACCGACACCGAGCCCGATACTTCATCTGACCGCTTGGATGGGTCACCGTGTCACCAAAACTGGGAATGAACTTCACACCAGTGCAGTCTGAAG
>NW_010353145.1:0-864 GCF_000700745.2 Antrostomus carolinensis | reverse complement strand
GTTTCAATTCTGTCCTATCATATTTTCAACAGAAGTGCTCTTTCACCAGTACTATCCTACCAGAACTATATGTTTTATAGATCAGATTGCTCTACAATCTAGTTTAATACTTTGATATTTTCTATACGAACAACAAAAAACATCACTGACTGCCAAAATAAAAAAGGCACAGAAGGTACATCAATTCATTTCAGTGTTTCTGCACTGAAAGTGGCTTTCGGTGATTTTCAGATAAAATTATCAATCTCATCTAAACCTCCACTAAAAATTCACTATGCTGCTACTTAACTTTAGGAAGCTTCCTTCAAGTGATACAAACATAAAGATATCCACACATTCTTTGTGCTTCCACAGCACGCTTTCTGCACACCTAACTAATGTTGATGTTGGGTGGTCCAGCTACATGGTAGCATATTCCACTACTGTCTGGAAGATGGGCAGCCAGAACAGGGAAGATGTCACCTGGCCCCTACCATTCCCTATTTTTATACAATTTATTATCTCAGTTGCTGACATACGTTTTTTAACATTTTACAATAGTTTTCTTAGGAAATAACTGAGATTTCTAAAGATGCCATAGATCTCAATCTGAAAACACTTCACAGAAGCATATCCGTTTCTAAGAAACACCAACTGAAAAATAAACCTTGCATGAATCTGAGAATATGAAACTTTTTTCCCAAAAAAATTGTTTTTATTATTCTTAAATGATGAGCTTCTGATCCTACATCCACTTAAAATTTAATATTGGCAGGAGAGAATCAGTACAGATCTCATTTATGATGAAGAAAAAGTTCAGTAGGAAAATAATACTATTCACTGGGGGATGGGTGTGTGGGGGGTAAGAGGTGTGTGTGTGTGTGT
>NW_010353144.1:0-851 GCF_000700745.2 Antrostomus carolinensis | reverse complement strand
AAAAAAATGTCGTAAATTATATCTCCGTTAAAAAATTAGATTCAGGAATTCTAGGCCCTGTTCTTGAGCTTAATGATGCTTTTATTTAATTACTAAAGTAATCACTATTACAGAATACCAAGTGCTGTAATATTGGTGATGATGGACTGTCACCTTGGTTCATCCATCTTTAGTCTTGGAGTTTGGCTTTTAAAAATTAAATGTTGCCAGTATTTAATTCTGCCTAAGTATGGTTTGCTAAAGGTTGTAGTCCTGAAAGATCTGAATTAACAACTATAGGATGGTTGCGAAGGTCAGTCTCATCTTTTTAATTATATTAACTTTTGTATCTTTCTATCTGCTACTGTTATCTACTTAATCATTTTATTTTGGCAATGTCAGATTCATAACACTTTTCATATACTTTAGATAAATAATTATTATGTTGCAGAATTAAAAAAATATCGGACAGTCCTGAATCTTTGAGCATCCTCTGTACAAGATGGTGCAAATAATTTCCATTAATTGTCATTAACATTAAACTTCTGAATTTCTTCCAAGGTTTGTCAGCCCTTACTCCAGCCATTTGTCAAGAGGAAATAGCAGGAGCTTTTGATTAACATTCAGATGACTCCTCTTTTGTTTTATTGATAGTTTCTACGACCGTTCACTCTCATCACCTTCGCATAGGCCCAATATCTTGCCCTTCTTTGGAAACTGAAAAATCAATTTGGTTCAAAGTTGCATCTAGTGCTGTGCTGTCAAGAGGTGGAACACTTGCTCGGCATGTAATATGCAGTGAACATTTAATCTTCTACACTTCTACAATTTTATACAGAGTTTCTTCTTTTTTTCTTTTTTCTCCCACCCCC
>NW_010353143.1:0-861 GCF_000700745.2 Antrostomus carolinensis | reverse complement strand
TTGAGATCTTTGATGTAAGGAACAGGGATTTAGGACCATAGTCAAGGGAGGGCCAGGGAGGAGTCATGAGGACTCAGAAACACATATCTTTTTAAGGAGATTCAGAAGTTTATCTTCCTCACCTGCAGTTTTCTTAAAACCCCTCCTTCTTTCCTGTCACATTAGCATGTGACAGGATGGCTTTACAAACACTTTGCTTCTAAAGTTGTCAACAGGTGGAAGAAAGCTTTACTTTCTGAAAAATAGTGTCAGAGGCCCTTGAGCTTGCAGAGGTCTTAGGCTTTGCAGACAAAGAGATAGCTCTAGGACTAAGACTCACACAGATGTGGGCCAAAGGTGTAGACGCTCTTGAAAGAGCCAAGGAAAGAGTAGCGCTACTAAGAAGTTCACAGCATGTTTCCTGCATTGTGAATGCAGTGATGATGCTCAGACTTCTCTGTCACAGCAGAGAAACCCCCAGATTGTTGATCTGGGGGCAGAGAAATTCTTGGGTGGGACACTGAGGAGGTTTCCACTCTCCGGAAGGCCAGAGAGCTGAGACACCTACACAGTGCTGCAGCTAAGGTTACTGAAGGATTTGTTTTTGAGTAGCACACTAAAAAAAGAAATGTTACTTTTAACTTGATTTAAAAAGTAATAGTAATAAAATCCTTTGAGGACAGCAAAGTTTACAATAGAAGCCTGGCTAAGGAAACACACACTGTTACAGTATGGTTAGGAGTGGTGTTTCAGCTGAGGAACTTGAAACAGCATTAGGAGAATGCTAGCAAAACCCTGTCGTGTTTGCCACACCCTGAGAACCTGAGCACCTCTCCTTGCTTTGGGCAGTTCAACAGCTTTGAGCAGCTGTGCATCAACTTC
>NW_010353142.1:0-862 GCF_000700745.2 Antrostomus carolinensis | reverse complement strand
GAATTTTGCTATGGAGCAGATTCTGAGCAGAGACTCCTGAGATGGAGACTCAGTTTCTAGTTTTGTCACAAGTTTCCTTGCATCACTTTTTCATAAATGCTTTAATCTTCCCATGTTTCAACTTCTTCAATTTTGGGGGCACCAGTGATGGTATCCCCATTTCCCTATGTGTCCAGCAGGTTTTGCAGAACATACAAAGCAACGTGCTGCTGTTGGTAGAACACAGCTCTGCTTTTTTTTTTCTTTGTTTTTTTTTCCCTCTAATAGAAAATGTTAGCTTCAAAGCCATGTAAATTCAAAATTAAAACATAAAGCTTCGTGGCAGTACTTTGAGAAGTGACCTCTCTAGAGGTGGAACAGTGAGAGAAGAAAGTTATGCAAATGTTGGGAGTGATTTGAAAACAGGAGAGAAAGAAGGAAGCAAACTCTGCAGGAAGCAAAAGAAGTGCAGGGGAGTTTCTGTTCAGGAGATATAAGTAACTGAAAAGACAAATTGTCACCTCCTGGTCTGTGTGGGCTGAGGGTTTTCAGGGAATGGACAATCAAAGGGTCGCTTAATGCATATCAGGAGCTTCTTGGCTTTCATCAATTGTTGGCTGAAATAACGGGCAGCTTCTTCACGTTAGCTCATGTTTGGAACTATTATTAATATTGCAACTCAAGCTTTGAGACCTCAGCCAACCATAGGCTTCCATCGCTCCTGGGTGTTTTGCATTTACGTGGGAAATAAGAGGTCAGGTCCTCTTCAAAGAGCTGGTAACCTGTTTGAAATACAGGAGCACAGGGGAAAGGCAGAGAGGCTTGAGGAGCACAGAAAATCCAGCAGCAGAGGGAAGAGACAATATTGGTGAAGGGCTTAGAG
>NW_010353141.1:0-862 GCF_000700745.2 Antrostomus carolinensis | reverse complement strand
TGAACTCCAGTTTAAAGTTTACTTTCATTTTTAATTTCAAATATATTTCAGTCTGAAATAGTGAAAGAAATTTAAGTTTCTGGAATAAATCTGTATTTTCAGAGCCCTTTCCTACCTGGAAACAGTGTGTAACAGATAGCCTCTGCACATCTTTTTACAAGATTGCAAAAGATCCTAGCAAAACAATTTGATGGTCACTTTGTATTGATATGTGTGCAAATAACTCTTTAGGAAAATTTATTTTTTTCTTTAACTGGACCTTAAAAGAAAATAAATGGAACTAAAAAAAAAAATCCCTCCTTGCTCAAAGCCACAACACCATCAACTGAAGAGAACTAAAGCTTAATGAAACAGCAAGTGGATCTTTCCAGCTTAAACTCACAAAAATTAACAGATTAACCTTCAATCAGACATGTGAGGAAGCATTATTTGGTGTTAAAAGTGATCATTCTCCCAAATGTGTTTTTCAGGCATTTAATTTTACCTCTAAGACAATATTTTCTGTTGCTCCTGTGGCTAAGAATGACAGCACAGACCTTGGTAAACATAACCTCCAAATATGCAAACCTGTTAACTTCTCATAATAGTATCTCAAAGATAGGTTGAGTGTATTTGCTGTATAATGTCAAGGTTAAAGACTATAAACCCCTACAGATAAGTAATGCACCCACAGCAACATTATCCTGTGGCTTGTCTACATGAGAAAATTAGTGAGCACTTAGCTAGGCTATAAAATAATGCTACACTCCCTGTGTGAGCTCCAAGCATGACCATGAGATGTTGGCTGCTGCATTTTGAAAGCTACCCTATAGTGAGTATTTGAAGAAATGTTTGCATAGGGAAATAAAAGTAACTAACATGT
>NW_010353140.1:0-861 GCF_000700745.2 Antrostomus carolinensis | reverse complement strand
AAAGAAACATTGCTTGTACTTTATCTTTTGTTACACGGTCTGAAGTTGACATAACTGGTAGATCATCCAAGGCACACGTTTTGTTGGAAATCTAAAATCATACTAAACATTTTTGAGGAGCTTCTTACTCCATTGTTGTCTCTTTAAATTGAGAAGTTTCAGCCCTTTGCTATGTCTTAATATTTTATTTAAGAAGAAAAAAGGTATTCTATCTTTTAGAGTCTGTAGCTTCTAAATCAGCCCTTAGTGCAGTGGTGAACGATGGGGACAGGACTGGTATTTGCTTAGTCAATATCTAGGGCTGGTTGGTTTACTTTTTTAGAATGACTTTGCTTTTCCTTGCTGTCCACTTGGGCTGTCACTGGAGGAAGAGATCAGAAAAAAGACATTTGGCTGGTTATTTAGAAATCTACAGCCATCAGAACCTGCTGTCATCTTATTCTTATTAAAAAATGAACCAAAGTAACTTCTTTATTTTAATAATTTTTTTTACTGCTCTGCCTGAGGACCAGCAAGGGGGACAGGAGCATTCCTGGGGCTCTGGGGCCAGCACTGTGGAGCAGAGTCAGGCTTGCAGGAGGTGATGGCGAGAGAGCAGGAGGTTTCTCCTGGCTGGTTGCAGCCCGGGAGCACAGGCAGACTGAGTTTAGTGAGTGGCTTTGCTGGAGATCACCTGCGCTTCCCAGTGCTGAGCATCTGCTGTCCCCAAAGCTTCCTGTTGTGCAGGAAAGCGGATTCTTGCCTTTAAAAGCCAAAGCAGCTCATTGTGCTGGGGGGGCTGGTTGGGGTCCTGGCTCCCCTGGCCCTCTCCACCTGGATGTGGGCGAGGTGAAGGCAAGTGGGCAACACAAATACACACAC
>NW_010353139.1:0-861 GCF_000700745.2 Antrostomus carolinensis | reverse complement strand
ATGTTACCCACTCTGTAAATGCTGGATTAATCTTAAAGAAAACAAAGCATCTGATAAAATGAAATAGGAAACCTCAAAGAAATTGTAATGGCATCTTGCACCCTGCACTGAAAGCCAAAAAACACATATTTACCCCTGGGCAGAAAGGGATTCTCCCCTCTACTTTTTGGGGTTTTTTTTAGGGTGGAGCAGCACCCTTTGTCAGATGCCCAACCTGCACTCCTGGGATGTGCTGTCACAGCCCCAGGGCATGGCTGGGTGCTGGAAGTGGATCACACAGGCTCCTCCTGCCAGCTGGATGCTGGTGTTGCCACCGGTTGGGCACCAATTATTTATGAAAGGAAATAGAAACAGAGCTGCTTGACATTTGAAAAGAAATCATTACCACGCACTTGTGGAGAATCAAAGCTGGAGTGCTTTAAAGTTCTACCATCCCAGTGCTTAATTAGAGACCAGGCAGCTTATGTTTAGCTCTCATGAAAAATTTAACTCCCAGATGTTTTGCCTGATTCCAGTCAAACTCTGCTTCTGGCCCACCCTCTTCAACAGGGTGCTGGGCTCATCCCCCCTGCCCAGAGACATCAACCCCCAGCTGGAAGCAGCCTTGAGACCTCACAGGGATGGTTTGGCAGTTGAATCCACTAGGACAGGACCTTGGTGCACTCTCTGGGAATCTCAGTGAAGCCATCAGAACCTTTCCGTTTCTCCTTGAGCCATGAAAAGAGTTGGTGCACTGGCTTTGTGGGGTCACCATCCTCCCCAGGGCAGGATCAGCTTTGACTGAACCTGGCCTGTTTTCTTCCTCATTTTTACAAAGCACACCTCCATGGATGGCTGAGCTGAAGAGACACCCATTTCCAC
>NW_010353138.1:0-861 GCF_000700745.2 Antrostomus carolinensis | reverse complement strand
AAAAAAAAAAAGATGGAAAAAACATCTGGAGAAAACGAATAGTTTCACTGTAGCAAAGTATTTCAGTTTCTCATTAGGGAAAAAAAAAATAAAGATTTAACTACAATTATTTTCCAAAGTAAAAAACACACCAAAAATAATTTAAACACTTTGGATTTGACTAACATTTATTTAGATGTGAATTTATTTTATTTTTTCATTTAAAATATTCAATCTGGCTGGTAGTGATTTACTGTTGATTTTTCTTGAGAAGTGCTTGTCTGAACACCTACCACTACAAATGTAGTTGCAGCATCTGAGCATTTTCTCATGATCTTCTCATCTTAGGCCTGCCAAAGAATTATGTCTAAAGTCAGAAAAGATTTGAGGGAACCATGTGCTGAAAGATGCATGCCTTATTCCACTCCATTCTGTTCTATTCTATTATTTTCTATCGTATTCTAATTACCAGTCATTCTGGAAGAGGACCTGGAGTACGATGCAGGCACCCAAGACATGGCAGAAGAAACTCCTGCACTCCTGCCTCTCCCTTTTCCAAATACTTGTATAAAATGATTAACGAGATGGAAGTAGCTGCTATAAAATAGTTACACATTCTCTGTCAGTTAACGTGCAAAGGAGAAACTAGAAAAGCTAGGACTCTTTTTGGTAGGCCAGAAGGCTGACAGCAGATATGGCTAAAGTTATATACCAAATGCCAAAACTATGATGTACCAAGTCTGGCAATCCTGCACCAGGAAGCACTCGCTGTAACTAGTTTAGAGATCAGTTCAGAACTTTTTTACCCCTAAATACTGAGGTCTTAGAACCATTCACCACAGGATGTTATGGAGGCAGATAGTACAAGCAGGTTAGGGGCTC
>NW_010353137.1:0-859 GCF_000700745.2 Antrostomus carolinensis | reverse complement strand
TGTATTTAAAATGCATTTTTTAAAATGTGCCAGGTCCTCTACAAGCAGAAGAGCTTCTGACATAATCTGTTTTCTGTGCTTTATGTATGAGCCATTGAGTATTCTTCACTGAATAGCAAAATAGGTCAGGTAGAATGTTTTTGCCTGATGCTTTGCAGCAATTGGAAGTATTTATATATGCCAACAGAACCGTGTGTTGGCACAGGATAGGTATTTGTTCAGGGATAAAAACCTAATTCCCAGATAAATTACAAAATAACTAGTTACCTTTTGTTTGAGAAATCAGCAGAAATAAGCCTTATTACAGCATAAGTCTTTTGCTATCCTCAACAGAGTTGGTTTTGCATTAGCATCCATTGCTGTTTTTTGAAAACATGGATATATGTAAAATACAAGCACAACAAGGTTTGCACTAAGATTTGTGTGTGATTGTAATGCACTACTCTGTAGCATAATTTCATACGTGTGTGCAATTAAGGTACACAAATCCCAGTCAACTGTTAGAGCAGTAGTTTGTTACATTGGAATTCAAATGTTTGCTTAGTGTTGGCTATTTCTATGTTTTATAAAACCAAAACAATTTTCAAAACCAATGAAGGAAACCAAAATAAATATTTCTGCATTTCAACTCAGTGAAGTGTTTTCTTTATCAAGGAAAGGTGCTGCTGGTTAACAAGCCGAGCTGTCATTTGGTAACTCTGACAAGCTGTACAACTCCACTGCTACAAACATACTCAATAGAGGATAAATGCTGGTTGTTGACACTTCACTTTGGAAGGATATTTATGTGTAAGTTTTTGGCCAGTATCTGTAAGAAAGGGATACTGTTGTAGGTAACTTGCTCATCAGTATTCTTAAA
>NW_010353136.1:0-862 GCF_000700745.2 Antrostomus carolinensis | reverse complement strand
AATGAGCCCTCCAAACCAAGTGTGAACTGCTACGGGAAAACTCTGTTACTACCACCTTGGAACATCAGAAAATAGATTTATGAAAGATACAGCAAAAGAAGGCATTATCTACCCCTAATTCCATAGCTAATTCCATTCCTAATTCCCCACCCCCCCCAGTGTTTTCAGCATGTGGAAACACAGCTTTCAGCACAACACATCCAAGTTCCCCATAATTCCAACAAGGTTTCAAGCTACAGTAAACATCCAGGATCTTATGGGGGCTCTAGGATTCAAGGCAGAAATGGTGACTTTCTTTTCTGTCCCCTTATGAATGAATGTAATAATATGCTATTAGATTGAAAGAAGATACATATTTCACAACTAACTTAAAAACTGGAGTACTGGAACAAATGCACATTTCTCCTCCTACTGAAATACATAAATAATGTCTACCTTATGTCTCGGTCTGTATAGTTAATATCCCTTCTGAGTTATTTCTTCTTCATCTAATACAAGGTAGGGAATGAGAACATACAAAGTTACACCACAAAATCGGGAACAGGTTAAAAGGGATGTAAATTTTCCACTTGTAAGCACAGAAAAACTTCCAGCTGATATGGTATTAGGATAACTTCCGATATAATGGACATCCTACACCCACTGATGAACACAGGCTGCTGTCAGATAATGAATTAGCCAACTGGACTGACTTCCTGGTTCATGGCACAGGAGAGCCACGATGAATACATTTCTACTCCAACGTGTTGATCCAGACGAGCAATGTGCTTTGACCAGAAATTAAGTGCGGAGGACTTCAGTCAAAATACATTCAACTGTAAATGCCATCAAAGTAACATTATCCATCTTGACACTGCACAAA
>NW_010353135.1:0-861 GCF_000700745.2 Antrostomus carolinensis | reverse complement strand
TCGGCGGCGGGGAGGCGCGGGCGATGCTTTGCATAAAGCAATATTTAGTGTGGGAGCGAGGGGAGCATTTGCATGTTGCGGAGTGATTAGTGGGTTTGAAAAGCCAGTCCCGGCTGAGCCGCGTTTCCCGCTCTGGGGAAGGCGCAGGGAGGAAGTGTTTTGCTGGAAGATGATGACAGAGGTCAGGCTTTGCTAATGGGCCAGTGAAGAGCAGTGGAGGCGAGGCAGAGAGCAAGGCACACATCCATTAATACACTTGAACCATCACCAATCAGCATAGGTGTGCTCGGTCTCTCTCTCCCCACTTCACTCACACACTCTTTTATCTCTCGCTCTCCACTCACTGACAGCCCATTTTATTGTCAATCTCTGTCTCCTTCCCAGGAATTCAAGATCACACAACCAGCAGCTTCAGTGGAGAAAAACTATTTTGCTGGCAACTCTTTTTAAAAGCACCATCATTTCAAATCAGTGCGCTCTTAAACTATTGACAGGAGCTTTGACAACAAGACAGGATGCCTCAGAAAGGTGAGTCTGCTCATTTCTTCTCCCAACTTCTTCCTCCTTGCATTTTAATATTTAGGCAGGGCTCTCGCTCTCTCCTCCTCTTTCTCTCTCTCTCTCTCTCTCGCTGATATTCCCATTTGCATTCCGAAGAGCTTCCCAGGGAACTTTCCAGCCCAGGAGCTCACAAACTTTCTGCCTTTCACATAAGCCCGTGTCCTCTGGAAAAGCTAAAGCATCTGACTCGGAAACCAGTGCCAACACCAGCAGCAGTGATTCCCACGCAGCATTTGCTGGGCAGGGAGACCACGAGCGCCGGTGCCCGTGTTGCCGATGCTGCCGGTACCCCAGCTCGTA
>NW_010353134.1:0-858 GCF_000700745.2 Antrostomus carolinensis | reverse complement strand
AAAAAAAAGCATCTTACCAAGTAAGTTAATGTTGCAAGTTCCTGGCCTGTAAAATGAACAGAGGAAATAAAAATAAAAATTAAAATTTACTATGTAGTGTCAGATGAAATATAGGCAACATTCAGGTAATCAAACAGGGAATTCTACCAAAGTTATTAACATGATTACGCATTCAAAACAAGAAAAACTAAAGTGGCACGGTAGAGGCATTATCTTATTTACCATCAAGGCAATGAAGAAACCTACCATATACTTTGAGACAACCACCCTCCTTGAGACATAGAGGTTCACAAACAGTGAAAATAAACAAGTAAATTAAAGAATGAAAACAGGATGACAAAGCAAAAAAGAAATCAAGAAATTAAGAGATGAAAAGGAAGTGGGTAACAACAATGGTAAAACACAACTATCCCTCCCACAGATTCAGGAAAAAATAAAGCTGTAAGACTGAAAAGAAAGCCACAATCTTTTCAAGAAAAAGTGAACTTTACTAAATTTTTTCCATTTTTGTTTCCAGTATATTATCTCTATATATGAGCAATCAAAAATAGCTTTCTAAATACTACAGACTGTACAAACACAGCTATTACATATAAATACCCTTCCCTGATTTCCTTTTAACCCGTGTAGACCATAAAGGAAAAGACAGAAAGAGCATGAGGGTCTTATTTTTTCAGCTACAGCAAACAGATAAGAAACAAAACAGTCCACAGCTATATAAATCTGGTATTTATTTTACTTGAAGTTCAACCTATAGGTTTTTTCAAATTGAAGAAGAAATATCTGGCTATACAAGCTACAATCACTTTGAAACAAATTCATTTTTGAAATTTTGAAACCATATACAACTGAAAAGTA
>NW_010353133.1:0-862 GCF_000700745.2 Antrostomus carolinensis | reverse complement strand
TTTTTTTTTTTTGAACTTGCTTTGTTCCAGCATTGCTTTATACTGTCAGTGTGTAATTTGTTCTGATATATTCCATTATTAATTGTCCATGCAGGCTGCATTGTAGTGGTTATTTTTAACCATTTGGTATCTGAAGTATTCCACATTTCACCTCTTACCAAAGGATACCAAAGTTTAAGCATCACAGGTACTATGTAATTTGCAAAGCAGATACACCTGCAGTCAGACATTTTGACTGGAGTCATAAAGTTAATTAATAACTGGAGTAATTTTCTTGTCTGTGCACACTTCCTGGACAGATGTAGTTTTCCATTCTACCTGTGGTGGTTTATCAGTTGTTGGTATGGAGAGAGCATACGGGTGAACTATCTAATCAAAACCTAGATAAGCACCAGATACTGGTAAAATTGAAGAATGTGTTTGTGAAAAGGGAGGGGAAATAATTTTCTGTTTCTTAATTTTGCTACTAGTTGACCTATCTTGACTATGGTCATTGTCAGCAGGTGAAAGGGTAGTTGATTAGAATGGCATATTCTTCTCATGTATTGTAGAAAAAACTTAGAGTACCTAGGTGGTTGCTGCAGTCAGGTAAGCTGCAGAATTGGAGTTTAATAAAAGTTCTGTGCATTTACAGATTAGTTATTTTCATAGCACAGTGAAATAATACATATTAGTGGTAAATGAAATTAGTACATTTCCCAGTGAAGAGACAAAATGCCTGTTTCTATATGGTGTAATCATAATGACTTTCAAAATCCATGACAATTAAATACATTTTTGAAAGATAGAGTTCTTCAGATGCACAAGGAAATTGTCAATATGACAATCAATAAAATGCTGTGCCATCGTCCTGCAGGTAACT
>NW_010353132.1:0-862 GCF_000700745.2 Antrostomus carolinensis | reverse complement strand
TTTTTTTTTTTGCTAGCCATGGTTATTCAGTTATTCAGTACTTACTGTATAATTTCAAGAATATGTAAATTTTTTTAAGCTCAGAATGACTTTTAAATCTATCTATTTTTAGTGTAACTATTTCAGAGAAATCTTCAGCCTAATGAAGGAAGGTTAAGGCCATACTGAAAAACTTTAAAGCCAGCAAGATTTGGAACATCTATCACTTTTGTTGTGTGATAATCATTAATATTAATGAATTTAAAAGTTTACACACCCTAGTCTCTAGTGTTCTCTTTGATGTTAATTACAGTAGATCACATAAATTCATTCTTGGTGTCAGACAAGTAAGGAAATATTTCCTCTTCATTTAACTGTGTCCCTTAGCAACATAATAGGTCTTATTGGTTGATTAACAACATGTATTTTTGCTGTGTTTGCTATATATAAATGCTTGTCTTTCTGTCTTAAAAAGCTCTGAGCGGACCTTAGTTGCTAAGTTCAAGCGAAAAATAATATCATGATGAAAATACATGGCTATAAGTAAGTATAGTGAAGCTTAACAACATTCTCCGACATGTTAAAACAAAGTTCTTTTTTTTTGTCTTCCTCTTACTAATGTGAATCAGATAAAATGCCCAGTGTGTTCACTTGCTGCTGTCTCTGTGGTACTCTAACATCCAGGAACTGTAATGTCTCATGTGCTGTCATCTCTGTTTCTTCATTCCTTTTAGCAAAGACAGTTGTGAGGCTAGCATAATATCAGTTTTTTAAATTAAAAAATGAGCTGTTGCTTTCCAAGGGATAATTACCTCTCAATTGGTAATGTAAGGGGTTTTTTTTTCTGTGTAAATACATGGACAAGATTTAACTTTTTTTTTTT
>NW_010353131.1:0-859 GCF_000700745.2 Antrostomus carolinensis | reverse complement strand
TTAGCATCTTGGTCTTAGAGTTGCTGGCTCTGGAATACCATGCATAATACCACTATAATACCCACAGAAAGCTGTGGGTAACAGGATCTCTTTAAAGTACATTTTGAAATAACTAGGATGCTTTTTGTGAGCCTCAGAAGCCAAGAATTTACATTTGATGGACAGGCCCTCTTAAGCAAACTTAAGTGGTCACAAATATCTCCTGGCAGAGCTCTTGAATCATAGTGGAAGGTAGGTGACTGCCAGACCATACTGGGATGCTTCTGAATGTACTTAAGACAGTTTAGATGCCAAAGAAACACTGAAAACTAAAATGGGGCAGAGAATAATTCTGGTTAAAAGGGATCTCTGGAGGTCATGTAATCCATTCTTCTGCTCAAATTTAGGTGAGGTTTCTCAGGACCTTGTCCCCTCAAGTTTTGAAAATCTCTGAGTATAGACTTCCCTGTCTCTCTGGGCCCAGTTATGTTGGATGCAGTAGTTAAATTCAGGGCCTCGTAGCTCTAACTGCTCCTGAATGTCTTGGGAGCCATGCTAGATAGTCTGACTGTGTCCTTGGCCATGTGTAAGTGCAAGAGTGTGTGCATACACTTGGATGAACGGTACTAACAGTGAGATATGTGTCTTTGTTTCAGGTTCTATGACGAAATAGGAACACCCCTTCTCTCTGACATTCGTGTTGATTACCCTGAAGATAATGTGGAGCAAGTCACTCAGAACTTCTTCCCTAACTACTTCAATGGCTCTGAAATTATAATAGCTGGCAAACTCATCAATCACACTTCAGATAGCCTCCATGTGGAGGTGACTGCTAGCAACTCTAAGAAATACATCCTCCTCAAAACAGATGTGGCGATTG
>NW_010353130.1:0-860 GCF_000700745.2 Antrostomus carolinensis | reverse complement strand
TCTGAAATAAAACAGAGATGGTAGGTGGTTCAGAGCTCCCTTTGCTCACAGCTGTGGTGATCTTCCTGTTGTCTGTGAGATCATGAGACCACAAGAGATTTCAGAGGTTGTGGGTGGTGCATCACTCCCTTTGTCCATGCCTGTAGGAACTTTTCTGTTGCCTGTGAAGACCATGACAGCATACTGAGGTAGTGGATGGTTCAGAGTTCCCTTTGCCTATAGCTCTGGGAAGCTTCCAGTTGCCTGTGAAGACCATGAGGCCATGATGTTACAGAGATGGTGGGTAGTTCAGAACTCCCTTTGTCCACAGCTGTGTAAACAATTCAGTTGCCAGGGAGACTTCAGTAGGTTACAGAGATGGTGAGTGGTTTAGAGCTCCCTTTGTCTATGGCTATAGGAACCTTCCAGGTGCCAGGGAGTCTTTGACAGGTTACAGAGATGGTGGATGGTGCAGTTCTCTTTTTGTCCACATCTGTGAGGGATCTTTCAGTTTTCTGTGAGACTATGAGACCATCATAGGTTAAAGGAAGGAAGGTGGTATGAAGCTCCCTTTGTCCACACTTGGGGACAATCCAACTGCCTGTAGGACCATGACATGGTACAGACTCAGGCTATGAATGTTTTCTTAGATTTAGGTCAATATTCTTGTATAAAGCTACAACACTCTCCATCTGGCAGAGGAGGTGGAGATCAGGAGCATGTCATGATCTCGTCACATTCTTGTCCACAGCTGAGGCTGTCAAAAAAAGAAAAAACAGCAACCAGAGCTGATACCTTCTGTTGCCACAAGGAGACCCTGCCTCCCTGTACATGGTTCTCAGCCTCAGGTCAAGGATTTCCATCCCACATTTCCCAGAGAG
>NW_010353129.1:0-853 GCF_000700745.2 Antrostomus carolinensis | reverse complement strand
TTTGTGACAAGATTTTAGCAAACAGTCTGAAGAATGGTAGTTACTGTGAAGTAGTTAATAAATGTCAATGTCTCAAGAAGTGTGGGAGCTTCTTGCTCTTTGCTCTAGTAGTAAATAGATTTTAGATTGTTCTGGTAACGTTTGTCTGTTTCCAGAGTTCTGCTTTTATCCAAAAGGTTTTTGTAGGACTGGGAGGGACCTTCACTTGACTTTTTAACTTTAGGTTGCATCTCAGTGTACTTGTGTTTTGAAGTGTAACATAGAGTCTTCAGTGCTTTTACCCCTTCTTTAGTTTGGAATAGAAATGAAAAGCAGGGACCTGCTGAATGAATTGGAGAAACTCCACTGCTACTCTGATACTCTGCTTCCCATGGACTGCTCAGGCCTGTTGCAAGGGCTCGGAAGAAAGAGGATAACCATGATGTGTTCTGTTTGTGACTTTGAGCCACCTGGTTAGATAGAGGTGTAGGTCATAGCCACCTATTAAAATTTGAGAATCATATTCTGATGGACTGCTGTGGGTTTTGTAAAAAAAGTAAGGCCTTGTTCCTGAAGCATAATTTTCTTAATGATAAAATGCAGTGTGAGGAAGAGGTTATGCTTCAGAGAAGATATACATTGCTGCAAAACATTAGGTTTTTCACCTCAGTATTTCCAGATTGCCTGGTAATGTCCCTAATGTATTCATTAGAGAGTAGATGGATCAGTGTGGCACAGAACCAGAATAAGATTCACACCAGGAGATGTGAAAACACAATACTGAGATAGAAGGAATTATTTTCATGTATGGAACTGAAATACTCTGAAGATACAGTATCTGCACTTGCATTTCACAAATATTTTTCTTCCTCTT
>NW_010353128.1:0-860 GCF_000700745.2 Antrostomus carolinensis | reverse complement strand
AAAAAAAAAAAAAAAAGAAAATAAAAGAAAAGAAAAAAGGAATTTAAAACTCTTTTTTGGAATAATACGTTCAAATATTTTCTTAGTATGGAAAGACTAAATTCCACCCTTTCAGTCTAAGAAGTCTCTGCAAAGAAAAAACAGCAGAGTTACATTCCCAGTGTTCCAAAGAGCATGGGGAATTTGGCTTCAAGTATTTGCTGCAAGTGTTCCCATAGCACACAAGTACCACAAATCAGATGCTCTGGAAGTTAAACTTTAATTCATAATTCATGAGACTAGGTCAGATTTATCCCAGGATTAACGTGATACAACACAATCATAAACGAGTGATATGACAAGGGCTGTCATTACTTGGCACTGGAATTTATTTTGGTGGGTTTTTGAGGGGTTTGGGGTTTTTTTTGCTTTACTTGGTTTTTAAAGTAAATTATAGATTTTTCAATTGCATAAATCTTTGATATTTAAAAGACCGATAAACAGCTTCAATATATAATTAATAATCCACTCAGCTTCAAAGGACTCTAATGCCTCCCTATCAGGAGAAATGCAATAACATTGTACTTGTTCCCACTTACTTCATGGAAAAGAAACCAAGAAACTAAATAAATCTAATCACTTGAAACAAAGTCAACTTTTAAGGATTTTCTACAAATTTCGAGTACAAACAAAATGAGACAGTATAAACAACCCTTAGGTCTACAGGGTTCTATTGAGACTAATCAGGGTTGCCAATATTAGAATACTGTATTCTAGCCAGTCATGAAATTAATACTTGAGACATTCTAATGTTTTTTTAAACTCTGAAGCAGAGGAGAAAAGGCACTAGAAAAATCATGTGTGTTGACATTATGAGTCAT
>NW_010353127.1:0-850 GCF_000700745.2 Antrostomus carolinensis | reverse complement strand
ATCCCTACCCACATGGACCAGCCATACAAAGTTCACTGATTCTGTCTGACACAGTTAACAGCTTTGAGACAGCTAGTGGTATTGTGATACTGTGTTTGGGCACAGTTACTGGGAAGGAATCAGATGTTATTTGCTGTCATTACTGCTCCATCCCTGGCAATCAACACTTTGCACATAACAGGAAAAAGACCATCGATTCCAACATGGAAAATTTCCAAGACCAATCTTTCCCATACAAGAAACAGAAAACCTAGTTTGAGTTCCTGAGATTATAGCTCCATCAAAATATCTCTAGACACTGCAAAAGTTATTAGACTGAAAGGAAACATTCTTCATGCTGTTTTCCATGTGGTGATGAATAGCTTCTCTTTCCTGGGACATTTTGAGGCATACCCATTGATATTGTTCACGGCAAATAAAATGATGCTAAAGTAACAGACTTGTGCATACATTCAGCGTTGGATTTTATTTTTTGCTATTGCAGCTGCTATGGTTACCAATTATGCAGCTGGCCACCTTCTGTAATGGAAGTAAAGAGTGATTATAGTGTACACTGTATGCAGAAGTCATTTAGCTCTTGCTGGGGAGGAGGGAAGAGAGGGGTGTGGTGGGTGTGAGGTTCGTATCCACTGCAGAAAAAGCTGAAATGAAATTTCTCTGAAATAAATCCATTTCAATCCTAATACTGCCTAACTGTTTGTAAAGCAACTGTCTTAGAATTTTACATTATTTTTAAGAAGGAATAAATTAACAGAGAAGATACACACAAATAACCGATTCCTCTTGTGATTAACGCAAACTGATTTTGACCTTTTTATATATTTGATGGTACAATGGCCTCACTAGAGCT
>NW_010353126.1:0-860 GCF_000700745.2 Antrostomus carolinensis | reverse complement strand
AGGAGACCAAAGACACCTCCTAGGAGACCAAGATCTCATGAAACATCATTTTTTCCCCATATTCCCATCAAAAAAACCAACTTTCAGAACCTTTTTAAGGAATTTCCTTCAGAAAACACCTTTCCAGGAGAAGGTCCCACCACCAAGTCCAACCACCTTCAACTCCCACCCCACCTGGAGAACCTGGACCTCAAATTGACATCATTTAGAGCTTTTCTTTTTTCTCTTCCAGATCTTATTTTCCCCAAAACTTCTCCTTGGATGGTGGCTTTGTTGGTGACTTTGGTCACCTGCTTGGTTTTCTTGGGTGTCTTCTCCATTTTCATCTTCCAACGACGAGGTGAGATGTTGGGAAAGACCAAGAGGAGACATTTGGTCACCTAAGAGGTTCTTTGACCATAGGAGAACTCACCAAATCACCACGAATCACCCCAAATATTTGAGCTTCTCCAGAGCTCTGTCCCATCACGATGGTTCCTCCCCCCCATTTTGAAGGAGCAAAACCATCATCTCCACCCTCAAACCATCATCTCCACCCTCAAAACCTTTTGACCTTGACCATGGTCAACCCTTAAAGCCAACCATGAAGTGGCCTTAAAAAAGAGAAGCTCCAACATGAGCCAAAATCCTCATTTTTCACCCCAAAATCCCATCCCACCATCAAAAACCCTACGTGATTTTGGCCAACGGGGTCAACTTGGTGGGACGTGGGTATGGGGAGAACTTCCCTCTGACCTGGTTTGTCTTCTCTTCCAGCCCAACACGCCGTAGAACTGGGTAAGAGTCACTTTTTGAACCATTTCCCCCCCCTTTTTCCTCTTCAAATAGTTGTGGTTTTTGGTAGCGAAGGGTCTCACCCC
>NW_010353125.1:0-849 GCF_000700745.2 Antrostomus carolinensis | reverse complement strand
GTTCAGCAGTGATTGTCATTAATATATCATGGGTTAAACAGTTTTGGTTCTTGAACTACATAGTTGTCATTAAAGAGGAAGATGTTACCGTTATTAACCTAGCAGTCAGTGTGATTGTGCTTAGGAACATTTGCTTATATTCAGTATTTTCTGGTGCTAACAAAACAAAAAGCTTGGAATGACCATGACACTGAAATGAAAGGAAATAAGAGTGTGTGACAGCACTTTCCAAAACCTGTGATCTCTTGACTATTTAGGAAGAGATGTTATTGTAGATAAAATAATCATAATATGAACATCAATATAACATTAATTTTTATTAGAAGGAAAAGGGATTATTTTGAAGGGGAAAAAAAAATGTTCTTACTAATGAAAGTCCACTGTCCTGCTCATCAAAAAATCTGTGTCTCGGGGGTTACCACACAGACACACACATGGAATATGAAAGCAGGATAAAAATCAGAGGATCTAGTGAAGCAGCTGTAAACCTGATGTCATTTTATGAGCGCTCATATGATGCAAAACACCTCTTCTTTCCTCCTTTGTCAGGAAAGGAAAAAGAATAGAAAAAAAAATAAAGGAGGATAGGCAAAAAATCTATTCACCTATTGAAAAGGATCCATCTCTTCACTAAAACATTTTTGATAGTATCATTTTTATTTCATATAAGAAATTCAGAGCCCAGTGCAGGAACAGAGAGAAAATTTCTCCCACCTCTAGGGCATCAGGAGCTGATTTAGCTGTGATGAAAGACAGGGCAACTGTAGGAGATGCTTTATTTTGTCCTCCAGTTTTGAAGCACAGCCATGCTGTAATATCTTTCTACACCAACATGCTTCTGTCAACACT
>NW_010353124.1:0-858 GCF_000700745.2 Antrostomus carolinensis | reverse complement strand
TTTTTTTTTTTCCAGGACACTTGGAGTTAGCCTTAGATGTTAATGGGTATTCTGCTGTAGAGCTCAGTGCTTCTGCAAAGAGATTTCAGTGAAGTGTTAAATTCAGATCCCGTATGAAACGGGATATAATTTCCCATAAGGAGGTTTTCTTGTTTCTGGACAGTGCCAATGCCTTTCATGAGAATAAATACTTTTCACCATCCTGCTTTCTTTTTCTTATCACCACTGGCTTTGCATGTGAATTCCCAACAACAGGAGAAGGCTTAGGAGCTCTGATCCCAGTCATATCTATTCCAAGTGTTTTTGAACGTGCCAGTCAAGAAGGCACTGTAGCGTAGCATAATATGAAATATTTTGAGTGTCCTGCTGTAGGTCTTGCCTTTATCAACAAAAGCCATTCCAGAAGTTTTGCAAGGATTGATAGGATCAGGATGTATTTGTTAGCAGGGAGGGCTGGCTGAGATATAGCACTTGTAATTCACCCTCAATGTGAAGTGAGAAGTTGAATCTGCTCTTTTCTGTGTGTGGCTGTGAGAGAAGCGGTGCCTAAAAATGAGGAGAGACTTCTTGATTTGAGATATTTTTTCAGAATAAAACATTACATATTGCAAAAAAATGTTTTGGGATGTTCTAATGGTGTCCTACTTTGATTTTAGTGTAAAGTGAAATGGAACATTTCAGTTGACCTGAAATGAAGGTGGGTTTATTTATTCCCTGTCCCCTCCTGGACTTTGATGCTTCTTTGCAGATAGGTCAAGATTTTATTCTGTTTTTTTCCTGATCTGGAATAAGATCATGGCTCAAAATCTGAACACCTTCTGAGGTGGAGGGTTGGAGCTAGATGATCTTTAAGGTCCC
>NW_010353123.1:0-857 GCF_000700745.2 Antrostomus carolinensis | reverse complement strand
CTGATTCTTCTGCATTGTCCATGCTAACCCTGCGTGGAGTAACGTCTACATGTGTCAAGATGGTTACAGCAGTGGGAAATTCGTTGTGTGTCGAGGTTATTGAAGGGGTTATGACTGTGACCTGGGGATTCCTGGTGCCTGGTTTTATTGCTACTGGCTGTTTTCTTTTTTCAGGGCAGAAGGTGGAATGAGACGAGGCAACATGGGCCACCTGACCCGGATAGCCAACGCTGTCGTACAGAATATGGAGAAGGGCCCCATGCAGACTCAAATTAGTGAGTTCATTAAAGGTACATGCTCCTTTCTCTGTTCCTTTTTTCCTTCTTGCAGGCCTTTTTGGAAGAACTTCTATTGCATGTATTTCATGAGGGTCCCTTTTATAATTAAGAGAATTCCCAGTTAAGTATCACAATTTCCAGTAAGTTAAAAAACTATCTAGACCGATTTGGTTGCTCTTTGTTTTCAGACAGTTGCACTGAAATTGTTGGAACTTTGTTTTTGCAGCCAGAAGCTGAAGTTCTCCTTTTTGTGCTAAAAAATGCCTCTTTTCATCCAGATTTGTGTACATTTATAGTGCTTATTTACAGCGTTCTAGGGCGGTTTTTATGAACGATGTTTCTATACTTCCTTATTCTTGTACCTGTCCAAGAGGAAGAGACACACCAGAGTAAGTGATCTCAGAGGCCCTACATCTCTGCTTTGTTGGAGATACTCACATTGCCAGGCTTTGTCCATCATGTCTTGTTTGGATCTTATTTTGAGAACTATTTTGAGACATTTTTGTGTGAGAGGAAAGAAGATTTTCCATCTGTATCTACGAAGGGAAACAATGAGCTGGGCAGAGAAAAACTTAATGA
>NW_010353122.1:0-860 GCF_000700745.2 Antrostomus carolinensis | reverse complement strand
TTTTTTTTTTTTTTTAATGAGTACTCTTTTTTAAGGTTTATGGTTGTTCATACATTTTCTCTTGACCTCCACATAGCAGTCTAAACTGAAATCAGAATAACTGGAAAAATCAGCTGCTTAATTATTAAAACAACTAATTTGTTTTTAACTTTCTAGCCTCTCTAATGCTAAATGCAAGCCTTTCCTGTGCTTCTATGGGAGCAGAGTTAAAATTCATAACAGCACACTGGAAAAATTCCACTCCAGTTGGGGGTTGTTCTACAATCCCTTTGTCACATACCTAATTAATTTATCTTGTGTACAGATGTACAGCATACATTGTATAACCTCCATGTACAATAGGGTTGCCAGTGATATAACTCAGGAAGAAAAAAAGTCTAGGAAAGTCAGCAGAAAAAAAGACAGGAAAAAGATTCAAATCACACAGGCAGGTTAATGTTGCAACATCATTTTGAGAAGCCTTTTGCATAGTGGCAATTCATCTTCATACCAATGTCTTTAGAATTTAATAGTTTCATTTTATCTGCTTTTGATAGTCGCATTGATATGACACATAACTGTTCATTTGCCTCCATGCCTGAGAACATCGCTCACAGGGGAGACAACCATCTCCAGCATCTCTCTGTGCATCTCTACCAGGACAATTAGCGTGAAGGAACAGGAAAAGCAGAGAACACAGTAACTGATGACAGAGGACAAAATGTTGCCTGGTCTTCCTCCATCAAGTAGTTCTCCACAAAACACTAGTTGTGGCCTACCTCTATGCCCAGAGGATTGATTCCTATCCATAAAAAGATCACGGCACCAGGTATGAAATGCTGAACTTTGTTAGAAAGTTCAAAAGAGGTCAAGGGCTGAAT
>NW_010353121.1:0-859 GCF_000700745.2 Antrostomus carolinensis | reverse complement strand
ATATATATATATATGCATTTTTCATTCAATATAAATGCATTAAAATATTTTTAAAGGAGATTTCCAGAAGGTGAAGGGTGAGAAGAGGTGATCCATTATTTAGATGTTCTTAAAACAGTAGAAATTGTCTAAGCTGAAGCCTGTCAGTGGCAGAGATCTGACTAGTAGTATGACTTTTGAGATATTTATTCTCTGTTTTAGGGTCTCTGTTCCAGGAACCACCACAGCTGCTGGGTCTCTAACATGGAAACTGCAATCCAGCACTCCATATCCAGTATGAAACCAGGTTTAATGCATTTGGTACCCAAAGAAGCAGATAAAACATTACAGTGACATAGAACAAGCTGATAGAACTGCAGGAGCCTCCACTGTCTATAACTATCATGACTTCGGCTGACAGTAAAAGCATTGTTGTACAAAAGTTCATGCTTCAGAAAAGGATTGCTGCAGCAGGTGTAAGGAAACCCTCACCACCACCACAGATCCTCATAGTACTGTTAACAGAAAAGAGGCAACTTCAGTAAACATCTGTAAAAAACATCTTTCCACCAAAAATGTGTCTCCCAACTTAACTGTTAAGATAAATAGGCAGGTAGGCAGTCACACAGATGGGTAGATGTGCACTATAAGTTATGGATCATGAAAATGAATTTCTTAAAACTGTAAGCTTTCAAAGTAAAGGAATAAGTGTAAGGTCAAAAGGAGTCATTCTAATCTATACTAGTCTCCTGTTTAAAACAGGTCAAAAGTGTTCCCTGACACTATTAATTCCTGACAACACTATAGATATATGGTTCAAAATTTGAGGCAAGATAATTTTAATTATCATCTCTGGTGACAACCTTTGACTCTGTTCAGT
>NW_010353120.1:0-858 GCF_000700745.2 Antrostomus carolinensis | reverse complement strand
CCTCAGTCTTCATCCCACTCAGCAAAAGTCTTGTGTCTGTCCTTCCCAGCAGCTAGCTAGCAGCTAAGGGAACCTCAGGTACAATGATGGCTCAGCTGTTTCCTTGGCTATGTCCCTGGTATGGATGATCTAGGCAGACTGTAAATCCCATAACTTATTTAATGTGTCTAAAAGAAGACTCATAGTTTACCTTTAGATTGGCTTTACCCCACAATACAGGCATAAAACTGTTTCTGTGGAACAAAAGACCCAGTAGTTATACTGGTTAGGGTTTACAGGCATTGAGGAGGTGAACTACCTAATGCACAAATAGTAGTGGTGCTAAAAAGTTTCATAGATTTGTCAAGTTTGCTTGTCAAGTTTGTCATAGATTTGTCAAGTTTGCATCAAGAGTGGTTTCTCAGCTAGTATAAGTCAGCATACTTTCACTGCCTTCACTGGCTTTGTGCTGATACATAAGGTTATTCTTTAGCAGTTAGAAAAAAATCATTTCTACCTGTTTGGACCATGCTCCAGTTAAAAGGTGTGCAGCATTGTATGGGTTTTGCTTTGTAATTGTCTGCAGCGTAACTGTTGCTGGTTGACCTGTTGCTGTATGGTATCCTTGAGGAAAAGGGATGGATTGCATCCCTCTAAATGCCTTCATGCAGTCGGTCTCAATCTTTGGTGATAAAGTCTGCAGAAAAGCTGAAATTTACAGAAATGAATTGCTTTAGATTATCAGTGTCATAAGTAAGCACACAGGAATGTCTTGCTATTGCAAATCTAAAAGAAATACTTAAAGCTGATGGACCCTTTTTTATCTAGATAATTTTAGGAAAGGATTTAAATGAATGAGATAATATTATACTAGGGCTG
>NW_010353119.1:0-857 GCF_000700745.2 Antrostomus carolinensis | reverse complement strand
AAAAAAAAAAGGTAACAGTAACAGGACATTTTTCGCAAGGCTGATCCAATATAAATCGGTATGCATAGGAAAATTGTGCTTGCTCAGCAGCCATAGTTGCAGTGCATACTAACAGTCATTTGATCGTAGCAACATTTGCTATTTCCTCCCATCAGAATGTTCTTCACCATTGCTGTGTTTCATAATCAATATAGCTTAGTGATCAAAGGGAGATATCTTCATTTCTGACATACAGAAATTTTTACTATTAATGTAGTTATTGCACGTATTTTTTCTTCTGAAAGAGTACTTTTAGTAGAAAGGAAGGGATTATTTTTTGTCTAACACATTTTCTAGAGGATTGCACCAGCATGTCTATCGCTTTCTACTAGAGAGAGACTAAAAGCATGCAGGATGCATAAACAAAAATAGCTGTGTTCCAAATACTGTATTCCCCTTAAACTCACCTTGCTTGAAATCTTCAGTGCCAGACGGGAACATTGATAGATGTTTTGATCTCACACGTTGCTTCTTCATGACAAACTTTGAGCTTTCAGCTTTTCCATCTTCCATCTTAATTTTCTGTTTGTATTTTCTTGATAGTGAATACAAGATTACAACCATCCTGAAGAATGTTTGGTGGCTTGACATCCATTTTGAATGTTTAACAAAAGCTTGTAATACTTTTACAAAAAATCATCAAAGTTAAAACTTCCATTGAAACAGATCACTCAAGATGTATGAACTAGATAGGTGGCAGCAAGGTTTGATTAAAGGTAAGATGATGCTTTAAAGCAAAAGAAACAGTGGTCTCCATGTCAGGAAATTTATATTTAAATAGTATATAATACTAGAATTTAGTCTCAAGTGAAATGTTT
>NW_010353118.1:0-848 GCF_000700745.2 Antrostomus carolinensis | reverse complement strand
ACACCATTCACATCATTAGGCTTGAACTAAGAGTTGCATCAGAATGTTGTCCTGAACATTTTTAATGGTATGAAAATCTTTTTCCACACAAAAAAGATTAAAATCAGAATTCTTAAGATATCTATATATTTTTATTTTTATGTCTATATTAAATATAATATATCTATGTACACTTATGAAATATATATGTGAAAGAAGCAAGAGGTCTCTGGAGAGGGCAGAGATGGGAAGCCAAGGCAAAGTAGAGTGGGGCAGCTCTAGGTGACAGAAATCCAAAGAGGACAACAATGTGGCTGTTAGGTCTGGGTTGAGTGGCTCCAGTGTAAGGTCATAGACCTTGTATTGGAGGGCAGAAATACACTTGGTGATGCAAAATGATCAGAATAAGCTGCGAAATAAACATGGAGAGACCGGGAGCCTCTGATTGTGGTGGATGCAAATTCCTGCAGAATTTTTAGAATGAGAGGTTTTTTTGAACTGACTCTTTAAACTAAAGGAAACTTTGTTTGATGTGATGATACAGTATGTGTGAGAAGGTGGGCGGCAGCTCCCAAAATCTGAAAAGCTGGGGCTCGCTTAGGTCAGATAGAAGAATTTTGCAGCTGTTGATACTGCAGACAGCTTGGTGATTATATAGGGGCATAGTCTGGCTTTTTCTTCTTCTGTGATATTTTGAGTCAGCAATGAAACTCGCAGATTTACAGGGATGGCTGTCCTTTCCTGGAGTAACTCCTGATCACGTTTTCTGAAGAATGCCTTTTAAAAAAAATTGAAAATGCAATATTTCCTTGTTTGTGCAAAAAAAATCTTTACACAGAATAAGGGTTTTTTAAATTAAAAACAAAATG
>NW_010353117.1:0-857 GCF_000700745.2 Antrostomus carolinensis | reverse complement strand
TTTTTTTTCTTCTTGACCAAATCCAGAAGGAAACCTATTTTTTTTTTTATCTGAGCTCATTTCTCAGCAATGAGATTTTTTTTCTTCCCTGCATTTAGTCTGGGTAGGGGGGTGTGTGTGTGGGGAGAAGAGACAGATGAAATTACTGTTTATGTCACCTCCTTTGGCATTAAAGCAGCAAGTGGGGAATGTTCGAGCTGCCAAAGCCATTTATTTTTATTAAATCCAGTTTCCGAAATAAGAAACACTCTCCATCCCACTCCTCACTCCTGCTGCTGGATGCTCCCAGCTCATTGCATGAAGCACCCAGGAGGATCTTGACCCTTAAAGAGAAGGAAACTGCAACAAAAATCCTCCCAAAATAATTGTGGCTGGAAACCAACGACCAGAAACGCAGCAAAACCTGGCACAGATCTGGAGAAAGCTTTTGCTTTTGTGGATTTGCATCATGGGCTTATGATGAGAGGGAGGAGCTGCTGGGGGTGGGAAGCCACACTGGTCCCCATGTGCTCGCCCCAGGACTCCCACTTGGGTCTGCAGGGTGTGAGCAGGTCTGGCAGCTCTGCTTCCTTGTTCTTGCTCTGGGAATGATGACCTGGAAATGAAACAGGGCAAAACGTGGCATCACTGAGGACCTGAGCCTGAAAATGGAGCCAGCACAAGAGGGAGCAAGCTCCAGCTTGTCAGCACTTACTGGGCATGCTGTGATCTCACTTTTAGCTGCATTAAGAGAAACCAAGTGACCACGTGACCCCCCAGAAGACCATATCAACCTAATTTGGTCTTTAATTTTCTGTGATGAGCTCAAGGGGAGATGTTCTCACTCCAAGAAGGACATGGAACTGCTGGAGCGTGTC
>NW_010353116.1:0-855 GCF_000700745.2 Antrostomus carolinensis | reverse complement strand
TAAGCAGAAAGTAACTTGAATAAATTTGGCACACGTCTGCTAGCTGTAGCTTAGGTCTACTTTGTGATGCATATGAAAAAAGCTATCTGTGTTACCCGATGAAAATTAACTACAGGACCTGGACAGAAGCTCTGTAGAAACAACCCAGGTCCTATAGTTTAAAGGAAAACCAATGATTGTCATTAATTACTGCAGAAATAGTGGAATCCAAGAGTTAACAGTGTTTAGATCTGACATGGGGAGGAAAGGTCCAGGTCTTTAGATGGACTGAGTGAAGGTGAACAAATAGAAGTTCCATCATCAGAGGTGATAGATTTCTCTTCCCACTTTTCCAGGTGCTCACACTCCACCAGTTTTTCCTTGATGTGAAGTCTTTTTCCAGAAATATGGCCAACTGTTTGTAAAGTAGAAAAATTAGTAGATGAACCAAATAAACTTGTTGAATATAGAGGCCATGCTGGTTTTGATACTGCAGTGTTCAAGAAACTTCAGCATAGATTATTCTGTTGAGCGTGCAGTTGTTCTTCACCAGAAGACAGTGTATTAACGATGTGAGAAGAAATAACCTAAGGTGCTTAGTCACAAAAGTTATTGTCAAGAAATTGAACTTTCAAGGGAAAATAGTGGGAAATTTCAGGTGTGTGTTTATAAAATAAGACTCCTAGATAAAATCAACAGAAGCTAAACGAGTGTTAAAATTTCTGCAAGAGTGCTTCTTTGTCTTCAAGCAAACTGATGGGAAAGCATGTGTGTAAGATCAACCACAATTACCCCCTGACTGCTTATGCCTGCCTAGCCAGAGTACTGAAGATGTCATCATTCATCTGCTCACATTCTTCATACCTGAGGTTTTTT
>NW_010353115.1:0-856 GCF_000700745.2 Antrostomus carolinensis | reverse complement strand
GTAGAAGGGGCTGATGCATCACAGCTGCTGGTACAAGAACCCACAGGTTTCCTCCAGCTAAAATAAGAAAATTAGTTTGGTTTTTTTTTAATTGTACAAGCAAATTTGCAATGGAAATGGAAGCAACAGCATTGGCCAAAGGCAGCTGATAACTCTGCAAGTCACAAACCCCAAACTTTCTACTTCTTCTAAATAAAAATGTCTTTGTTTGCATTACAAGCCCCTGGCTATCACTTCTGCTCAGCAATATTTATAATGTCAGAACTTCAGAACAACCCACATTCAATTCTTGAGCTGCAAAGGACCAGAAGTGCCACTGAAGAAGTCAGCAATCAACTGAACAGAGCCAGGCAGGGATTCTACCAGTAGAAACATCAAAAGCACCCTGTGACTGTAGACACAGCCTCCAACGCCACCTCATTTCCTTCTCCTTTAGGCTGAAGGAAGAAGTAGAAATTTAACAAAAAGATTTTTATTCCACTTACCTCTTTGTTGGTGACTCCTGGGGGTAAAGTCCCATGTTTGTAATCCTCCAACAACTGCACAGCTTCCTTCAGGCGACTCTGCGAACAAAACAGCAGCGTGGTCTGCAACGCTTGTCCTGCACTGAATTGTTTTATTGAAGGCAATGAATTTAAATTATAGAATTACACCTTCTTTTGTGCAAACATTATGATGGGTCCTTTTACACATATAATGTTAAAAAGAAAAAAGAATGCATGGACATTTGCTTCACTGGTTGGCATTGTCTTGCTGTCTACAGAAGTGGTGGAGAGGAAGAAACAGAAGAGAAAATACAAAAAACTCTCTCTTGCAATTGAAGATCGTGAGCTCACAGCCCAGAGGCCAATAACCG
>NW_010353114.1:0-856 GCF_000700745.2 Antrostomus carolinensis | reverse complement strand
TAAACACTTCCAGGGAGGGGGCATCTACAATGCATCATCTATAATGATACAATCAAGCCTATTTGATAGCTCAGTGCTGCTAAAATGGGATAGTTTTCCTCCTACAGTTTCCCCCACCTGCTTTCCCCTGTTTTGTGTCCCTGAGGCTCAGCTGGTAGCAAACCAAGCTGGTTCAGTTCCTCGGCCCTGGAAACAAAACAAAAAGCAGTCGACATGATGAAGCAGTTTCCTGCCAGTTGGGTGAGCTCAACTGGCTTGCTGTGCAGTTGCCCACAGTCCTGACTCCCAGGAAGGAGGAGCAAGAATTGTGGGACTTGCTACCCCTCAGCAGAGACGAGCTGGTATTTTAAGTAGTACTGTAAATTGGGCAGTCTTGTGAAATCAGATCTTACCTTGTGTAGGAGAATGAACCACACACAAGCGTATTTTTGTAATGTATACATTTCCTGTCAGAAAATTAATGCCTAATCAAATGACAGTGCTGGTAAAGTGAAAGGTGGGACCCTGTGGCAGGGGTCTGATGGCCTTTTTGGCTGGACTGAGCCCACTCTTCCAGTGGTGAGGCGTAACCAGACAGAGGACATGGCAGAGCAAGAACATGCTTTACTCTGCCCGTTCAAACTGCTCTATATTGCATGCAATAACTTAAGTAGCTGTTCAGGTTTCAATACATTAATATTTACTGGATCACTAAGAGAGAGAGCAAACGCCAAGCTGTGGCCATGTCGAACCTCCAAACCTCTCTCCTACTCTCTGTCCTGATGAATATTTCATTATGCTACACCAAGTGAAACAGCTTTCAGTGTGGAGGCCTGGGCTCCCTTCCCTCAGCTTCCTCGCAACACACCCCAGCCTG
>NW_010353113.1:0-852 GCF_000700745.2 Antrostomus carolinensis | reverse complement strand
AGAGATGGGGACCTCCATGAGGGATGGGGACCTCCTCCATAGATGGGCAACTTCTCTAGGGATGGTGACGTCCCCAAGGAACAGGGACACCTGCCAGAGATGGGGATTTCTATGAGGGATGGGGACCTTCATGAGGAACAGGGACCTTCCCAAGAGATGGGCACTTCCTCCAGGGACAGGGTCATTCCCAAGGAACAGGACAACCTGCCAGGGCTGGGGACCTCCCCTGGTGACAGGGACCTCCCCGAGGGACAGGGATCTCCCCAGGGGACAGGACCAGTGGGGAGGGGAGGTTCTGGTGGAGCTGGGGTGTGTGGGGACAGCAGGAGGGGCCGGGGGAACAGTGGCTCACGGTCTGGCGGGGGTCGGCCATGCTGCGCACGAAGGCGGTGGACTCGGAGGTGCAGGACCTGACCGTCTCCGTCCGGCCCTCGCGGAACAGCCGCGTCATGGAGGCCTCGTAGGTCAGGCAGAAGCAGCCCTTGTCCTGCCAGGAGATGGGTCACAGGGGCGTGTCACTGCCCTGGTCCCCGTCCTCGTTCCTGTCCCCACCCCATCCCTGTCCCCATCCTTGTTCCTGTCCCCATCCCATCCCTGTCACTGTCCCCATGCGCATCCACGTTCCCATCTC
Source organism: Antrostomus carolinensis (assembly GCF_000700745.2). Classification (NCBI taxonomy): domain Eukaryota; kingdom Metazoa; phylum Chordata; class Aves; order Caprimulgiformes; family Caprimulgidae; genus Antrostomus; species Antrostomus carolinensis. The sequence continues at coordinate 221 of NW_010353113.1, read as the reverse complement.
CATCCCATCCCCATCCCTGTCCCCATCCCAGCCCTGTCCCTGTCTGTCCCCATTCCCATCCTCAACTCCATCCCTGTCCCCACCCTCATCCCCATCCCTGTCCCTATCTCATTCCCATCTGTGTCCCCATCCTCACCCATGTCCATGTCCCCATCACTGCCCCCATCCCTGTGTCTCTGTTGCCATGTCCATGTGTCCCCATCCCATCCCCATCCCATCCC
>NW_010353112.1:0-858 GCF_000700745.2 Antrostomus carolinensis | reverse complement strand
TGCGACCCGAGCTCAAAAGGCAAATGGAGCTGCCGTGCGCCTCGCACAAAGGCGACCACCTCCCCCAGCCACCCCCCTCCCTGCGGTCGTTTTGCACACCCCGGAGGACAGTTAGCGTTCAGCCAAAATTTAACGCTCGGATAGTGCGCTTCTGAGTTGCCCTTTTCAAAGAAGAGCCCGTTTAAGATGATAAAGCCCCACGAAGCAATAAACCGGGCGAAACTGCTTCCAAGGGCTGGTGCGCGTCCCCGCTCTTGTTAAAAAACTTCGGGCTAGTCTATACAAAACAAACACTGTCGCAAGCTCAATAAAGCGATTTATCCATCTTCATTACTTAAAGAAATGTTGTCTCTTTGTTTGTTTGGGAGATATTAAGCATGCTTAACTTGCAACACATAGTTGATTCCTTTGCTAGTATCTTGGATACTTGGATCTGAGTTTGGAAGGTAGGAGCTAATTGCTAATAATGGAGAGAAAGGAACCAGCCAGCATAGCGGGAGTGGCCTGGCATATGGGGAATGAGCAGTCTGAAATACTCAATATTCAAGTTTCCAAAATATTAATGAGATTATAGCAACCTGCAGCTATACGTTACAGCTTGTTAACGGAGTGGAAGAGAGGGGGGCTGCCAAGCGGTTGTTATGCAAACTCTATAGCTGAACCTTAAAATGGAAATGCGGCTGGGTATCTCTTTCAAAGAAGTGGTAAAAAAACCCCAACAAAACCCCAACCAAAAAAACCCACAACAACAACAACAACAACAATAAAAACCTCAAACAAACAAAAAACAGAAGAAGAAGAAGAAGAAGAAAAAGACCCTCAGACAGCGAGTGCTGCCCTTTAGCTGCGAGCACCAAC
>NW_010353111.1:0-849 GCF_000700745.2 Antrostomus carolinensis | reverse complement strand
ATCCTGTGATTCTGTGACTGCAGTGTGGTTGGCTGCTCTGCTTTCTCTAAATTGTTGTTTTGTTTTGTTTTTTATTTTTAACAGGTAGCTTTGCTGTCTGGGGAGGTCTTTTCTCCATGATTGACTGCAGCATGGTCAGAATGAGAGGGAAAGAAGATCCCTGGAATTCAATCACCAGCGGAGCCCTGACTGGAGCCATATTAGCTGCCAGAAGTAAGAAACTGAGCACTGGGGAGGGCAGCAATGAAAAACTTTGGGTCTCTAAATGTACCACAGTCACTGTCAGAGTGAGGCAGCACTCGGTGACACCCACACTGGAATTGACTTTCTCTGAGAAATTGAAAGATAATCTGGAACTTTTGTCCTGTAATTATTATGTTCTCAGACGTTACCGGTGTTTCTTTGTTTTCTAGAGGAAGAGTGAGGGAGTTGCCCAGTAATTATCCTTTTACTGGTGCTGCTAATTAACCTTAATGGCTGCAAAATTACTGTTTGAGAGTCTGCCTATAGGAGAGATTATAACTAAAGAAACAGAGTGATCATGTGCAAAGTAATGCACCAAAAAAGAAAGAAAAAAAAAAGTGTTGAGTGTTGTTTTGTGCTTTTTATTTTTAGATGGACCTGTTGCCATGGTGGGATCTGCAGCGATGGGAGGAATTCTTCTGGCTTTGATTGAAGGAGCTGGTATTCTGTTAACAAGATTTGCCTCCACACAGTTTCCAAACGGTAAGGAGCCATCAGGCTGCGGCGTGGGAAGGCTTTTGTAGTGCAGTCATTGCTGACGTGCCTCTTCCAGTCATCAGTCTGATCATAGAGGGAATCACAGAACCCCAGACTGGTTTGGGATGG
>NW_010353110.1:0-856 GCF_000700745.2 Antrostomus carolinensis | reverse complement strand
CTTATAGACTAAAGTCATAAAGTTTTTGAAGGCAGCTATTAAAATAGTTCGTCATCTCTGCCTCTCTCCAAAAGTCAGATTTTTTCTTATTTATTGAGGTCATTGGGGAGTTTAAAGGAAATATTTGAAAAGTGAAATAATAAAAATGAAAAAGCAAATATTCTACTGACAGTGCTCACATGCCTGGAATGAGTTTTTGTTAGATGTGTATTTTTACAACATTTACTTCTGCTCTGGATTAGTTCTCTGAGATACAACACAAAGCTAAAGAAACATTTCCCCTATTAATAGGGCTCCTTTTAGATCTGTAAGATACTGTTTCCTCTGGTGAGCAAACCACCTGCAGTAATTGATGCAAATACATTAGTCAGCTCATATTTTCCCCAACGAGGTCTATGCAATCACTTTCTTACTAGGGATTTTTGAGGAACAACATGCACAGACTGATTCTGCACAGCTACTTCAGTAAAACTCATCTGCTATTTTATTTGTGCAGTAAATACATATATATAAATAAAATTAATAGGACTCCAGCAGCTGTTGATATCTCTGTATTTAAAAGTTGGGTGGTTTGTGGGGGTTTTTTTGTTTGTTTTGGTTTTTTAAGTAATTTCCTTCCTGCAAAAATAATCCTCTGAAGCACCATTATTTTAATGCACTTGCTTACACCTCGTGGCATCACAGAGCCACCAATTTACAAGGGCATGTAAGTAAACAGTTGAAAACATACAACAGAGACAACTAAAAACCTTCATATCAACACAACAGATGGTTTGTTCATAACTGTACAGCGGTTACACAAACTCCCATTCCTCTGAGGGTGAATCCTTCCCCAGACAAACTCAAGAACGCCAGA
>NW_010353109.1:0-856 GCF_000700745.2 Antrostomus carolinensis | reverse complement strand
TTAAGACAAAAATATATTGGACAACTACTTGTCCAGAGACTCAGAATGTTGGAGGCATGAAGTTTAATGCTGCTTCTGTCTTACCCTGAATTGCACCTTGCACCAAATCTCCATCAAACACTTCAACTATTATGAACTGAAAGTCTCGAGTCAAAACTCACTGAAACTCACAAGATTTTTTGCCACTGATTGTGTGATAGTCCAGAAGTGCAGCTTGTGATGAGCAGAATTAAATACATGAGACAGTCACCATTAGCCCAGTGTCTGCAATTAAAGGCGTACTTAAAAAGGAAAAAGTAAAACTGAAGAAGTTATAAATGCACTAAATAGGATCATGTCTCATAAAATTATGAAAATGTGCTTGATGGTTGTTTGATCAGAAGTTTTGAACCTAGTTGTTCAGTCAGAGGAACTGTTAGTGTGAGGAACGGAATTTAGGACTGCGTTGGTGAGGTAACTGTCCCTCTCACTTTCCCTGCTAAGACAAGGAAAGGCCTGGTGAGGCCAAAGGATGCTCTCTAGTGACACTTTTTAGTCCTCAAGAGCAGTCCCAGCCTTCCCTAGTTCTGGGCCTGTGTTCAGCAAAACCAACCTCCAGATGCCAGGAATGCAGCTGTCTTAGCTCTTGTGCACCTTGCAGTCAGCCTCAGTGTGGTGGCTTTAGCCACACGGCCACTCACTCACCCTCCCCTGATGGGGTGGGGGAGAGAATCAGAAGGGTCATAGTGAGAAAATTCCTGGGTTGAAATAAAAACAATGTAATAATAGAAGTAAAATCATAATTAAAATAATTATAATCACAGTCATCACAAATGAGTGATGTATAATTGCTCACCACCTGCCCACTGATGCCCAG
>NW_010353108.1:0-854 GCF_000700745.2 Antrostomus carolinensis | reverse complement strand
AGGAATTGACTTGAGGAAGCGTGGAGAACCGACAACTTTTGCAGAAAGGAGTTTTCTCATATTTTTATCACTATGAGATTGCTGGTTTTGGTTGAAAAAACGTATTCAGAATAACAAAGCCTGAATTGCTTTCTTCTCCCTTATCCCTCTCACTTTTAACTCTTGTTTACTGCTCTGTTTTACCTAGCAACTGGTATAAGGAGGAGAAAAGGAGGTGAACAATAAACAAATGAAAAAAAAAATTATAGAAGGGAGAGAGGATACTTTTGTTTCTGCCAAACAAAATAGAAATGTTGCATCAAACCAGAAAATCTGTGAATGTGGTTGTTGGGGAAAATTTTGTCAGACTATTTTTATTGGTATTTTAATCACCATTATCATTAACCCACTACACTGTCAGTGCTACCTCTCACTGCTAGGAAAGACTGATGATTCCTTCAGAAGTCTTGGAGCAAAGACCTCAATTTCAGAGACAGGGTCAGGCCATAAAAGCAGGAGGGTTTCAAGCAGTGTCAAAAGGGCAATTCCAGCTGTGGAGCTGGTGATTCACTGCTCCTGTCCCTGGACTAATGACACCTCTCCCTTGTCACACCTTGATCCTTCACTGTCACACAGCTCAAACAACAAGCAACTCTCCAGCAAGGAAGTAATTCTTTGCCAGAAGAAGTCACCTCGAAATATCTATGCTCTGATGTTCTGACCAAGGGAGCCCTCACTCAATCTCTAACTTTTCCTGTTCTCCAAGAACAAGGTATCAGGCAAAGACAAGGCAATGCTGACAGCATTGTCATGCCCCAGGATCTCCTTAAGGCCACGGGCAGAGGCTAGTACCCTCTTTAGGAAACTGCTTAAAC
>NW_010353107.1:0-832 GCF_000700745.2 Antrostomus carolinensis | reverse complement strand
AAGGTCCCTTCCAATCCAAACCATTCTAGGACTCTGTGATTTACAGATTATTACGTTAGTAATGTGTGTGGTCTGAACACTGATGCTTCAGGGGTTTTGGTGCAATGCTCATTATATGAGACTAAAAATATGATTCTAGGGTGTTTAATTTTTCACTTTACATCTAATTTAATACAAGGAATTACATACAGTGTTGTGTGAGAGCTTAAGGTCTGGCCATCTTTGAAGACTTCCCAGAACTTCAGCCCTATAGTCATGTTTTAAAGTACCTAAAGCTTGTTGTCTGCATTATGGATTTTCTAAAGCTTGCATTTTCATAATTACTTGCTTTAACATGCTTCCTTTTTGTTTATTTTAGTGGTAGAATAAGAGCTTTGGAGAGGAATAAGCTCACAAAGAAGACTTTAGAACTGGCACAGCAGTACTTCTTGCCCCCATATGCTTTCCAGATTCGCGTTGGTGCTCTGTACCTTTTATATGGGCTCTATAATACACAGCTTTGCCAGCCAAAACAAAAGGTAATTGTTCTTGAGTTTTTATTGTGAGGAGATACTAGACGTAAGATGTATGGTATACCTCTCTCTACTTTGTCATCATAAATGGGTAGGGCATTTCCTCTCACTTTATTAAAATAAAAATATTTAGAACCAGGTGTTCCCTTTGGAAAAGGTAGCCTTTCAAATTTCCCAAATCTTTGGGTTTGAGAAATTATGTGCTGATGATTAAAATATCACTTATGCCTCCTAAATTGTAGCTGTGGTCTCAGAAATCTTGTTTGCCCGATAGGAAGCTCTTCTTCTTAGGAGCACCTAAGGAATCTGAAGGTGCACAA
>NW_010353106.1:0-849 GCF_000700745.2 Antrostomus carolinensis | reverse complement strand
CCCCCCACTCCCATGGAGGCAAGGCAAGGGGATGGTTATTTTCCATCCACCCAGTCTAAGTCCGGGTACCCAGCAGTGCCTGTGGTAGGGGGCAGTGAGAGAATACACAAGGTGCTGTTCCCAGCACCACTTATGCATTTCTTAATTAAGTGTCATCAGATAGAGAGCATCAGAAGCAGGGGAAAGGAGCCAGCCCCTCCCTTCTCCCAGAGGAGCACCTTCACAGCTACAGTCTCAGATGCCTTCTTGTTTATTAATATCTCCCTTTGACTCCTACAATCCCTGGCTGCCTCAGCCCTGAAGCCCCAGCCATGCCTCATGTCCTTTGCATGCCCACCCTGTATGATTTAGTCATGAAGACTTCACCAGGAAGTTTCAGATTTGCTGATCTCCTCCAGCAAATGGATCAGAGACGGAGTGGAATGCGAATCTGCGGAAATAAGTCACCTAAAATGCATTTTTCTTAAATGTCTCAAGCCACCTCTAAAAAGGCAAAGAAGACAAATGGAAACTCTTTTGAGAGTAAGGAGCGTAATGTACAGCATCAGATAGGGGGGCTGGAGCAATTCACAGCACGCAAGACTTCAGTGCTCAGTCTGTTATCTGTACTCAGCAGAGGCAAATGCTGTGCCCTTAGCACTATCATGCTGTAAAACTAGAGATTAAATGTAATGGTCTCAGAACCAAACACTGACCCACCACTTCAAACTGTTCCACAAACCAAAAGCACCAGCCACTCAGGGTTTCTTATGGGGAATAAGCAACTACTTTAATTCAGGATCCAAAGACCACAGTCTTCAGCAAAATGCAGCTTTTGCTTATCCAAATCATCTCTGGGATGGGGGGGGG
>NW_010353105.1:0-849 GCF_000700745.2 Antrostomus carolinensis | reverse complement strand
CTATGATTCTAATATCTAATCTAAACCTACATGGCTCTTAACAGAAGCGAAGTGTCTGTTAACAGCCATGACAAATTTTAATTAGATCTCTTTTGGTGTGATCTGAAAAATGTCATTCATTTATTTTATTTCAAGTTTCCCATTTTTTTTGGAACCAATATTCTAATACGAGGTGTTTTTTTAAATTTTATCTTGTTTTAGCCTCAATATTTCATTCCCTCTCCCCTGTACCACATCAAACCAATATTTTCCTGGAAATTCTTTCCTTTGCGTGATGCCCATTAACTTCAAATGCTTTAGCATGGCCAATTCATTCAGACTTTAAAACAATCCCTTTCTTGTGACTGGAAATCTGGTAGATGCAGCACCAGCTGCCTCGTTACTGAAAGAAATACAGTAGACAATTATTTTGCCTGTGCAGAGATCTGAAAAGACATTTTTTAAGTCTGCATCAGGCTTAGATTCAGCTTAAAATAAAATACAGAGGTACCTGCAATTATTTAAACGACATGGACTGGCAAGTAGATGTAGCAGCAGAGCTGTAATCTTGTCCACGTAACTAGTATTGCCAAGTCTTGTATCACATTTAATCTGCTGGGACTAGGAAAAGATAATTTTGTAGGGCAGACAGAACAACTTTTCTTCTCATTTTACTTTATCTTTAGAAGAAATTAAATAACCCCTGAATATGTTTGGCTTTGGTGTTCGATATGGGTCACCATGACATAATGTTTTTGCAGAGATTTTTTTTTTTCAGTGAAGTAACTACCACATATAACTGAAATGAATTTGGGTGATCCCTCAGGAAAACGATGGGAAACCCAAGGAAGTTGTGGCTGCTCCTCCCTG
>NW_010353104.1:0-856 GCF_000700745.2 Antrostomus carolinensis | reverse complement strand
GGCTCCCGTTGGGGCAGCGGCTCTGGCGTGTGGCCGTGGCCCCAGCCCATCACGTGCACCAGCTCCAAGATGAGGTTTGCCACGGCCATGCTGAACTCAAACTCCTGCTTCACACGGCTCCTCTCCTCAGTGAGCTGGCTGGGCACAGCGCAGTCCTGCTGCTCCACGCCGCTGCTGAGCTTGTCCATGAGAGAAGTGACACACAGGTAGCGCTTCACCAGGGCAAACAGCAGCTTCCCAGGGATCTGCAACAAGCACGGCTGTCAGACTCCATCCTGCAGAGCACCTCCAGCCCCCAGCTCTCTCCGAGCCACCAGCTCACCCACACTCAGGCTGCCTGATAGCTCTGGACCACCAGGCAGCAGCAGAGGCCTCTCAGCCCACCCTCATCTCCCTGCTCAGAGACAAGGCTCTCCACATGCCTCTCCACCACCCCCCAGCCTCAAGCCAGGCCCGGATCCTGTGCCAGCTCTCCCAATACCCAGTCCTGCTCAGCTGCCCACTGCCAACTGCCCTCCTCACCCAAACAAGGACACCAGCTTTGGCTCCCCACTCCCACCCTGCCTGACCCTGAATGCCCACGGGCTGGCAGGGCCTGCACCTACCTGGGGAAGGTGAATCCCCTCAAAGGACATGCAGTGCTCTTCAGAAGACATCATCTCAGCAAACAGCTCCAGCAAGGTGTAGCGACCATCAAAGTCCAGGTGCTGCTCAATGTCATCCTCCTGGCTCAGGGACAGCAGGACATAGGCCCAACTCCCTGCAACAACAGGAATCCTTCGGGCCCCACAAGGACAAGCCTTACCCCCCGCTCCCTGCACAAGTCAGACCTGCAGGCAAGGAACAGCTTTGCTGC
>NW_010353103.1:0-853 GCF_000700745.2 Antrostomus carolinensis | reverse complement strand
AACAGAAAAAGATTGAGCTTGTTTCTAATTTTTAAATCAAGAATTCTATTAATTTGTTCTATCCCAGACTTCTTAAATATGGATTAAACATGTCCAGAGTGTCAGTAGACATTTACACCATCTCCAACTCAGAAGAGTACCACAAAAACTCTTGAAATGCCTAACATTGCAAACAGTAAGTTTTGAAAATGCTAAATAAGTTTGACTTCCTGATGATGAATTGTTCTCTTCAACAGCTGGATTTCAATGATTAGTTCCTGTTTGTCAAAACCGCTTAGAATTGTCATTCCTCTGAGGAACACACTCCCACACACTGGCAGCCTTTGGTGTCATGATGTTATTTGGGTGCCAAGAAAACTTTGGACAATATGATTTAGGTATGTCTTAAATTGGCAGGTCTGAAAAGGACAAGTTTAATTTCCAACAGAGAGGTGTTAGCTTAAAAAGGACTTCATGTGCAGCCAATGGGTAAAAAAACTAGGAAACAAGCTACTAGCCATATTGCTACAACTGCAAAAAAATGCAATATTGATTTCAAACTTAAGCAGTTTTGTCATATAGGGCAGTCATGAAGAAAATGTGTGTCTGCCTATTAGACCCAATTCAGATAAAACTTGATGCAAATCTTTGCATTAAATTTATAAACAGTTTTGGAAGTCAAATATGTTACCTGCACTACACACAGTAATGTTCATTTTCCAGTTTTAGAACAGAAAATACAAGGGAAATAGAAATTTTAATTTCTGAATGCTTTATGTATGAAATAAAAAATCCTCTGTAGATTTTGAAATTATTTGGAAAATCTCCTTGCCACAGAGCAGCAGAAGTGGACTATTCCATGGAAGAAGGTGAG
>NW_010353102.1:0-851 GCF_000700745.2 Antrostomus carolinensis | reverse complement strand
TCTGTGATTCTGTGATTTGGGGCTTTCATGTAAAAAGTGTTTGGAGAAGGTTATGGGGGCTGAGACTTTGCGAGTCGTTCAAAACCAGCAGATCATTTTAGGAACAGGAGAACTAAATGCTGCTTTGTGCTCCAGCTCTGCTCCCCACTTGGCTTTCTGACCAGCACTGAAACGTGCCTTAATGTGAAATTAAAGATGTGAGGTTCATATCGGTGCTGCTCTCAGGTGATCGACTTGAAGTAAAATTGGATTTGCAGACACTCTCATTTGTTTCAGGTCCCACTTCTTCATGGTTTGACTAACTCTATTTTAGCCATTAATAGGGATGTGGAGATGTTGATGCCTCCTGAGGGTCCTGGGACTGAGCACAGTGCTCCCAGGCACATGGATGAGGGGGAGCACGGGAGAGACCAGATGAAGGTTGAGGAGCCTTCAGCCCCATAGCTCATCCTCTCTCCATCTCTGTGTGGGTTTTGCAGCAACATCTTTGGGCTGGCTGCTTTCCTCTGTCTTTTCTGGGCATCCAAACTTGTATTTGCCATGGTGGCAGCAGAGCAAATAGTGAGTGTACGTGCAGTTACACCAGCGGTAAAAGTCCTGGAAGCAGCAGTTGGAGCTGTTTGTCATGGTGGGAAGCTTTCTGGTGTACACAGAGTAGTCAGTGCTGGATAAAAGTGAGAAATTCTTTGCTCTAAATGTGTGATCTGGTATTTTTTGTCCTTTTTGTGAGAAAGGAAATCACTGAGGTGGGCTTGGGAAGATGTGGGAGCTAGAGCTGAAACATGTACCCAGGATTCAGCCCCATTGCTTTTTGTTGTACACAATGAAGGAACCTCCAAGACTGTGATAAT
>NW_010353101.1:0-850 GCF_000700745.2 Antrostomus carolinensis | reverse complement strand
ACTGCCCTTGTAAAAAGTCCCTCCCCAGCTCCCCATCTACTCTTAAAACTTCATACGTGCTCAAGCACCTCTGGCCCAGTGTATTTGGTGTTACTATAAAAACTGGAGAATATATGGACAGCAAAGAGGCTCGTCACAGGCCACCACTCCCTTTCCCAGGATCAGCCTGTTTTCCAGCTAGTGCTCCCTGGGCAGAAAGATGTTTATGTGGAAGCATTGGAGCACACCACCTGCAGGAGAGCTTGACAGGGGATGCAGTTCCCACGCCCACCGTCCCTGACTGTGCAAGACCTGCGCTCAGTTGTCTTCAGTTTGCTCCCAGTGACAACATGGGGCTGTGCCATGTGTGAGGGTGTCACCACTGGTGACTCAGCCCCGGTATGCCAAGAGCTGTTGGTGTTGGTTGGATGGTGGGTGAAGAGCAGTTGACCTGCTCCTCCAAATGTGCTCCTCTGCTTTGCCCAAGACATTATTTCAACACTGCAGTTTCCCTCCTGACCTTTACAGCTGCTGGTTTGAAATGATTTTTTTGGCTTCTTGTCCTGGAAGGGATTTGATGTTGGAAATGAGGTGTCTAAATATTTAACCCCTGATCTCCCCTTTCTTCTCCTCCTTTCTTTTGGTGCCTGAGAGTCTTTTGTCTGCTCTTACATTGAGCAGCTCAGGTGAGTGGTTCAAGATAAAAGGACCAAACCCAGGTTGCAATCTCACACAGAAGATGCAGATGTTGAGCCTTGAGTGAGGGAAAGCCCCATGGGCTCCCCATGATCCATGAAGAGGAGAGCCTGGAGGCTCCAGACAAGGGTGGACAATAGCCCATAAAGACATCCCTGCCTCCTACAGGAAAGCT
>NW_010353100.1:0-854 GCF_000700745.2 Antrostomus carolinensis | reverse complement strand
GTTCATCTTTTACTTCATTTAGATAAAGCCTTCTGAAGTTTTCTGATGAGCCTGTTTTAGAAATAATAGCTAAGCAACCAGGATGATTTCTTTTTTTGTCTACATTTCTCTTTTCTTTGGCAAATGAAACATTTTTTGAAGGAAAATATTAGTGAAATGGTCTTTTTTGATAGATTATCTCTGTTTACTCACTGAAGTGAAACTACTCCGTAATTTTAGTTGCGTATTATTTTGCTTTTCCTTTTGGAGGAAGGATTTCTGCTTACTTCATTCTGTTAGATAAGTTGAGAACAAATCTGTAGGTTGGGAACAGTGGGAGATTCAGAGCAGTGGGCACGGTGCACCCATAGCGTATGTGGGCAACACAGTGGAAATGATGAGGCTGGTTCAAAAGCAGCATGGAAAGAGGAAAAAGATGAAGTGAGAGCAGCCAACATGAAGAACGATGCTGTTTTGCCTGAGGAAAACATTGCTGCTATCCGTAAGATATTTAAAGACAGGGCTTGTGTACAAGATGAAGAGATGTCTTAAACAAAACACAGATGGCTTCTAAGCTCTGAAATGCAAACAGCTGCTGAATCCTGGAGGTTACTTGACTTCACAGTGCTTTCACATTTGAGAAGAAGACTGTATGCCTATCCAGACCAGCCCTAGCCTGGAAAAACTGATACTTCCAGAAAGTTTAAAGTCTGGCTTTACAGTTGTGCTCTAAGTGCTCCTTACAAAGTGGACAATGCTGCCTGCAGATAACTAAATCCGTGGTTACTAGGTAGGGAAGTGATGTCCTTCTGTAGGCTTTTGGGATATCTTACACCTAGATTTCTCCCATCTACTCCGCTCTCGTAAGGCCCCAC
>NW_010353099.1:0-852 GCF_000700745.2 Antrostomus carolinensis | reverse complement strand
GCCTCTTGCTTTAAGGGTGACTCCTTTTCACTGCTCTTAAGAGCTGTTTCACAAATCACCTGCTGTGGAGAGACATGCCCCTTCGTCCTGACAGAGCACCCAGCAGACATGGCTGTCACTCTGGGGAGAAACTCCACCAATGCCAACACCTTCTGCCTACCTCACCCCCAGCTTCGTGAGCTTTCTTCAGGAAATGCTAAATACAGTTTAGCTTCTAAAAATGAATGTTTACAGCTATTAGTACCAGAAGCAAACGAAATTTCTAATTTTACTCATTAAACCTCTCGTGTCTTACAGCAGTACAAACCACACAACTTTTGGTGCGTTTTCACAATCAGAATGTTTTATGTAAATTATAGGTTAAAGGCATGTTGAGTAGAAGTCAAAACACATTTTTACTGTGGCTACAGGCAGCATGCCCACTATACAATAAAAAACTGCAAGTTTTGAGGGGTTTGTTTTGTTCTTTTTAACAGGTAACAAAAATTTACCTACTACCCATTTCCATCCTCTTCCAGCTCGTAGCTTCATATCACTCTCCTCTCAGCTTCCTTTATAATTGACAGCTGAACCTTTTTTAAAAGCTACATTTGAAAAAGTAAAGGCTTACCTTGAAAGCGGGTATATCCTAATGTTTCTCCTCGGAAACTCTTATAATATTTTACTCCATAAACTATAATTGGTCTTCTAAGAATATGTGCAAGTACAAAAATGTGTGTCTGCTCCAAACTCGCTCCAGGCTGAACCAAACACAAAGAAAGACAACATTTGAAACACAACTTATCATTCTCTACTTTCAAATAGTCTCCAAATCGAGACAGAAAATCCTTTTAAAAGTGATCTATAAAAAAA
>NW_010353098.1:0-852 GCF_000700745.2 Antrostomus carolinensis | reverse complement strand
AATAAATGACATTCCAAGCAAGCCCAAGACACAGGTCTTCATGCAACTAAACAGACAACAGAAGCAGAGCCTCATGAACAAACTGAGAGCTGGCCCACAGGTACTGGTGTGAGACAAAAGCAAAGGTGGCAACAGGAGCAAAAGCAAGCCAAGGTGAAGGGGAGGAGGGAAAGCAGCTGGGCATTGGGAAAGCAGAGGGCATTGGAAGTGAGTAATGGGCAAGAAGCATGTGAGCAAACAAAATTCTCCAGAGTCAAAACTGAAAACAAAGTGATGATAACAACAGATCCCAGGTGCACCAAGTTCGGTCTCTTCCCACTGCACCAGTGTTGCTCCATCATCTCTTACACCAGCGCTGTACAGTCTCCTCATTTTTCCTAACTGAGCCTGGACCCTCAGGACAGATGGGACCCACTAACAGGTCCCTAGGCCATCTGTGGTCAAGGAACTGACTCAACATTTCACCACAGGAACTCTTTCCTGCTTTCTCTCCTCCCTTCCTCACTCACTAGCTGCATCTCTCTCTCAAAGGGATCACTACAATTATTTAGCTCATTGTCTTCTATAATGCAGCCCATTAAATTTCACCAAGTCCATAACTTCTGGCTGAGCTAGACACCTCATTTGAAAGAGGACCAAGACTGAAGACGACACATTAGAAAAACCCAGCACGTTCCCAAGCAAGTCATTCCTACATTCTCAGTTAAAAAAAAAGAAGAAAAGAAAAAGAAACAAAACCAAAACATCAACACAACTATTTGCCTAAAAAAAAAATTGTCTAGTTTTGTTTTCAGCTACTGAATCTAATGATATCTTCCTGCTAATTAAAGGAGCCTTCTTTCAAACATCTTA
>NW_010353097.1:0-852 GCF_000700745.2 Antrostomus carolinensis | reverse complement strand
CTCCCCTCTCCTCTGAAAACACTCTTTGTTGTGGCAGATAGTCAGAGAACTCAATGATTTAGAAGTCAACGAGAAGCACTGACTCTCGCTGGCCTAACTGATATGGAAGGGGGACACTCATCGTTCTGCCAAGTATCTGAAAAACAGGGCAAGAACAGGAACAGGACTCCAGCATGATATATGATTCCCTATGCATTTCTGGCAAGGGACAGATCCCTCTCCAAGGGAGAGTGAGAGGAAGGCTTCGGTGTCCCCTAGTAGGCAGCAACTTTGAGGAGAGTGATGACACAAGAAGGGTATGCAAAAGCCGTTGCCTGAACCTGAAATACAGGTTTACAGTGAAGTGGAAGGCAAAATGGGAAACATGAGCGCATATCCAAGTGTGGGTGGGAACCAGTCCTATGGGTACAGAAAACAAAAAGAGAGTTGACTGAATAAATTTGAGATCAGGTGGTAAACACAAGAGCAAAACCACTTTTCCAACACAACACAGTTGCACTACCCTTGGAGAGCAATGCTTTACGAAACTGCAAACCCTACTATCTAATTCCATTCTCTTTTATTTTGTCTTGGCACTATCTACATGCATGGAAAACAACTGCAAAAACAGATACATGCACTTTGGTTTTACTGGCTTCCAGAACCTGACTGGAATGGAAGCAATGGTTCTAACACATTCATCTTCTTTCAAACTGTGGTTTCAGTGAAAGGTGGTTGTTTCTTGAGCTTCAACTTAGCATATCATTTGTAAGTTAGCCTACAGAATTCCCAAAGGCTTTGCTGCTCCTGTCAGTCCTTTTTCTTTTTTTCTTTTTATTTTAAAGAGCGCCCATCTGAAGGCTAATTCCAAAA
>NW_010353096.1:0-855 GCF_000700745.2 Antrostomus carolinensis | reverse complement strand
TTTTAAGGCTCTTGTGATTTCTTGGTCTCTAAATCCTGGTTTCCCCATCAGTAAAATAAAGATTAGAATTCCCTTGCAGGGCTGTGGGTTACTTCATTTAATTTTGGTGACTTTTCTGCCAAGAAGAGCTATGCAGAGGTCATTAGCTCAACTTGTCTGAAAGTTGAGGTGGAGAAGTTATAAAACATACAGCCAATCTCTGCTCTGACTTTACATCCCTGTGGGAATGGCTGGCTATTCTATTTTTGTATTGCCGGTATAGAGTGAAACTGCTATAAAATGCCCATCTTCTTATTTTGTCTAATAACACAAGATCCAGAAGGTTTTCTAGAACAGGAAATTGCATGCAAAATAGCTGAATCAGGGAATTTTATTATTAATGCCACATCATTATCCTGATGCAGCATTTATTCAGTGCTGGCAATACAAAAATAGAATATTTTGTAAAGGCATTGTTGGAAATACAACAAGAATATTAAAAAAAGCTTCCACATACAGCTGAATAATAGTAATTAAAATCAGCTTAGCAGTGTAAGTAAATCTTTGAATACAAAAGGTAGCGTGAAGGCTGATGAAAACAGAATCAAGTGTTTAGAATTCAGGCGTTGAAATTTGGGACTGTGCCGTTGATGGGCATTTCCTATTTCTGTTTCAGAAGTCAGGATTTCAGCTATGAAATAATCACCAATCTCCAAACTAAACGATCAATATTCCTTGTCCAGAACGATGTGTGGGACAATGACCAAAGCAAACTGCTTGGGTGAGGGGAGGATGGTCACAAGTAATCCAGCCTGTCCAGAAATCTCCTGCACCAGCCCCAGGCAGTGAGATGTAACAAGCTGTTTGCGTGAAAGA
>NW_010353095.1:0-855 GCF_000700745.2 Antrostomus carolinensis | reverse complement strand
AAAAAAAAATTAGGTTTTATAAACTGACTTGTAGACTCATTGTTTTTCCTAGCTGCTGTACTAACAGAAATAGAAGAGAGCAGAACAGATCTGCTTTCTGTGATCATCACTTGCACGTTGGCAAATGGAGCCGCTATGCTTTTATGACATGTAGTACTGTAGTGGGCAAAGATGTCTCTCAGGATTAGAGCCATATTTGAGATAGCAGCTGTACATGCATAACAAAGATATAGCCTCTGTCTGTCTGAAGGCTTGCCATCTAATTATTCATCACCATGGAAAAGTTCATCACTTACATTCCTTTATTATACCCCCTTAGCGACTACCCTCTTCTTGGAATGCAAGTGACTATTCAAGTTTAGCTGAAACTACTTCCCAGGCAACATAAAATCATCAGAAAAAGTATTTTAATGATTTACTTTTTTTTTAAACCACAGAGTAAATGGACTATTCATGTATCACTGCATTAAACTGAATTAGTTTAATTCAACCTCTTAGCTTCTGACAACACCTCTTACTTTCTCATCTAGACAGGCAACAACTGATGAAAAACAAACCAATAGAGGAGCCCACCAGAGAAATTGGTCAGCACAGCAATCTGTGGTCACAGCAAATCAGGATGGTGGTCCAAACTCATTATATTCAATGAGATGGCCAACAATTTCAACAGAAGTAGGATGTATTCCTGCTACCTGCTCTTGCCAGTAATTTGAATGCTAAACAATAATTTGCTTCTATCAAAGTCCCTGTGTGTTGGGATATGACTATAGGAACTCCTCAGTTACAGAGAAAATGATTAGATATTTAAGTCTCTACTCAAACTGGCTGCCTGTACTATAATTCTGAAAATCTCAG
>NW_010353094.1:0-855 GCF_000700745.2 Antrostomus carolinensis | reverse complement strand
TGATTAAAACAGCAAGGGCTTGCTGAAATGCAGCAGCCTGCTGTATCTCTATATGTCTAGGGAATGTGCAATTAGGTGGCTAAGCCTCGTTTGATTATCTTGAGTCTCAGGAATACATATCAGGAGCCCAAGATCATGTCTTTGTGAGTGAAGAAAATAGACATCCTATGAGAATCTTGAAACCTGGGGCAAAAAAAACCCCAACCACCACCAAAAAAAGTCTTAATTGCCATTTTCTAGATCAGTATATTTTTAGGACTACTGGTGAAATTTGTCGGGGAACTTTGAAGCTACTTTAAGGAAGGAAGTAATAGATGAGCTGGAATCAGCTAACCTTTCACATGTGAGTGTTGTGAAAGGTGCTGCCCGTATTCTTCAGCACTAACCGTTTTGATACCTGGGTTCCGCTCACATAGAGTCTTCCTCCGCTAATGAGTCTCTACTAACTTCCTCCTCCACTAAGAAGTCCCTTTCAGGCAGGAAAATTGCTAGTTGAGCTGCATGATGTCTGAACTTGTTTTTTGAGGCCTGAGCTCACAACTTGAGTGCTTTTGTTTGTGAAATCTGTAAGACACCATTGTATCCCCTCTCTCTGTGGTTGGCTCCAGCAGACAGAGAGGTGGAAACTGAAGACAACCACAGTAAAAGAAACATGCATGCTGAGCGCTGTAGATAATGGAACAATGCAGAATATGAAGCCTATGTATGGTAAGTTTCTTACCCTTTTAGATTTTAGATCCAAATGTTATGAAGAAAACTGACATTTACACCATAAAACCGATAAAGACATTTTCTGGTGACTGGTAATGATCTGCTTGTTTTAGAGTATTTTACGAAATCTGCGTTCATGTCTTT
>NW_010353093.1:0-852 GCF_000700745.2 Antrostomus carolinensis | reverse complement strand
ATGAGCCTAAGAGGTTTGTTGGTTTTTTTTTCTTTTGCTCTTTTTTTCTTTTTTTCAGGGTAGCAGGGAATGGAAAAAGGTTCATTTCTAATAAATGAAATATCAGACACATCTCTGGGTGCCAGATTAATGCCCCTGCCTCCGTGCAGGCACTGGCAGCAAGCACAGATCCTCCACCAGCTGCTGGTCCGGAGTCAGTCTGCTTCCCCACTCTGTGCTCCCGACACCCCTTTGCTCCCCGTTCTCCTCCCCAAGCTTCCTGAGCACCTTCCCCTTCCTCAACCCCTCGTCGGGTACCCTGCTGGTACCCCAGCCCCTGCTCCAGCCACACCAGAGCATCCCTGGCATCCCCGGTGCCCCCCAGCCCATCCCTCCTCACACCAAAGGGACTCTCTGAAGCGGGGAAGGTTTTAAATACACGACAGAAATTAAACCAGGATGGTCCCGCTCAGATTGCTTCGCTGCAGCTCAAATGTTCAGCAGATCCATTTGGCTTCGTGCTGCTGGATTCGCCACATAAACGTGGGTCATTTTGGTTCCTTCTGTAGCTGGTTTAATGTATTTATGCATTAGATCTGACCACGATGCTGCTGGTCAGTAACATGGGATTATTATTCTGTGTGGGAACACATAACCCCTCGATCTGACCAGAAACCAGATTTTTCAGTCTGCAGGCAATACCAATATTTCTTCTGGGTTTCCATAAAAAGCTAAAATTTCCAGCAAAGTAAAAATTCGACTAAATTTCTTTCAACATGAATCAAAAGTTTGTTTTAATAAGAGGAAATAATTTGTTCTAGCTACAGGCAAAATCTTGATTTCAGTGATATCCGAGGATGCTGATGAGCACCA
>NW_010353092.1:0-854 GCF_000700745.2 Antrostomus carolinensis | reverse complement strand
TTTTTTTTTTTTTGCTTTTTTTTTTTTTTCTAAGAAAATCTGTATATTGACAACACAACAAAGCAGCTTCCTGTAAAAGCAAGAGGGATAATGGAGCCGGGCTCCCTGCCCGCGCCCCGGCCCGGAGCTGGCAGCATCACCGGCTTCGCCCACACCCGTCAGTCCTGTGAGAATTGTGCACCCCAGGAACCCTTCGTTTGTCTTCTACTTGGGGTGATGTGGAAGGACAGTGCTCCTCCTCGACTCCCCGTGCTGGTCCAGTCTGTGGTGAGGAGCTGGGGGAGCTTGGTAGGTACCCACTGAAACCAGCCCCTTGCTGCCCGCCCCTGCCCACGCCGCCTGCTCCGTGCCAGCACCAGCCTTGGGTGCAGCCGCCAGCCCTGGACCCGCGCCTGTTTCAGACTGATCTGCTTTTTCCTCTCGCTTTCACATGCCCAGGAAACTGCAGCATTACAAGGATTTGAAAATGGCCTTGAGCTTTTTAAGCACTGCTCCAAAGCGGATATTTTTCCTAAATCAAGATTTGCAAAGGTATTTGGGCATTACTTGGCCGAGCGGATTTCCAGAAGTATCAGAGCACCCAAACACCCCGTAAATCTGCCTCCCTTGGGAGTGCAGATGTGGTGCTGAGACGCAGCTGGTTCACCAACTCTGTGACTATTTAGGGGACATTTTTTTATGTCACTAGTGTTAGCATAAGGGTTTTCTGAAGGCTGTTTGTTGCTGGATCCCTTCTGAAAATCACGGTGTTGTGGGATCAGCCCAGAGGGGTTTGGCAGTGTCTGAGTCCAGAGAAACTCGTCACACCTTCAGCTTCTGCCAATGCGGTTGCTCCATCCCTGCATCCCAAATAC
>NW_010353091.1:0-854 GCF_000700745.2 Antrostomus carolinensis | reverse complement strand
TAAAGGTCTTTTCCAACCAAAACAATGTGATGATTCTAAGGAGGAGAGAGGGGGAGCGAGCAGTGGGGCTTGGAGAGGGAGGGATGTGGGACCAGCAGGATGTGGACATCACTCACGGGAAGTCCAGGGGGACCAGTGGGACCGATGGGTCCAGTAGCACCAGGGATCCCCTGCGTGATGGGAGGAGAGAAGAAACCAGCGTGAGGAAACAGCATCAGCCCCGTTCCCACCTCCCCACACCCAGATCCCCCCCAGGTTGTCCTCTGCCCCATCGTTTTCACATGGTCCACGTGGGTGGGGACCTCTCCAAACCACGTCCCCGTCCCCATTTCCCCCCAGTCTCCCCCATTTTCCACACTCACGGTTTCTCCTTTCTGCCCCGTGGAGCCCTGGGGACCGGGGAGACCTCGGTCTCCCTTCTCCCCCTGCTCCCCTGGGGGTCCGATCAGGCCGATGAGACCCGGGTGGCCCTGGAGGAGACACAAAGGCAGATCAGCCACGAATGGTGACGTGGTGGGTGCCCACTGGGGGACAACACCCGTAGGAACCAGCCCACCCAGTGCCGGCTGCCTGGTGGGGTTTAGGGTCCCCAACCGAGGTGCCACACGTGGTCCCCAACTGAGGTGCCACACGTGGTCCCCAACTGAGGTGTCACACATGGTCCCCAACTTGATGTTGGGTGTGGTGGTGACCTGGAGCACGGGTCACCTGCTGCACCTCCCTCACCTTCTCTCCTTTAGCACCGGTGTCACCTTTGAGGCCGGGGAGACCCGGGGGACCCTACAGAGATACAGGTGAGATGTTGGGGTGCATAAAGTGGGGGATCCCCCTCTTGGGGGGACATGGTGAGAGGA
>NW_010353090.1:0-853 GCF_000700745.2 Antrostomus carolinensis | reverse complement strand
TTCTTCTTTGCTGGGAGGAATATGATGATAAGGTTGATAGTTGCTTCCTCCTCAGTTTAGGATCTACTTGGGGCTATTTTTTTTTTTTTTATGTATTTTCTATTACTCTCTACACTTGAATCTTTATCACAGAACTGCAATTTCATGTTACAGCCAAAAATACTACATATTCCATGTTCCACCTGTATTTTTCCTGTTACCTCCAAGACCAGTTTCTGTCACCTGCCAAAATTGTCTCCTTCTGTAGTGTGCTTGTCTCTGCCTGAATATAAACAGGGGGTTTGCTTCTTGCACTGGTACCCTCTCAAGAGGAATTACCAGGAACCATGTACTCACCACTCTTTCTGAGGCCAAAGAGAGGCTTTTTATATTCTTTGATCAAAGAATATTAAATATTTCAAATTCTTTTCCACATGATTTCTGCCGTGCAACAGCTGGTGTCTCCTTGCAGCCTAAAGCAACCAGAGCATAGAGTGCAGACTTCCCCCAGCAGGTCCCACTGCAAATCTCCCCAGTTTCTGCTCCAACAAGGAACAGGCAAGGACCCAGTTTGGGAGAGGACACTCCAGAAAAGGACCAAGCCAAGTGTGTCCAAGATGCAGGATTTGGGGAAGGGGAATATGCCTTAGTGGTCCCCTCATGCACATCTGGCCCCAGCTGCCCCATCTCCTGCAGAGGGTCAGAGCCAGGGTGCAAACACAGCAGGAGAGGACTTCACCCTCTAGATCCTGCAACCAAGAGAGACAACCCAGGCCACCACCTTCAGCCCAGATATTTCATCTCCTGATACGACACTGGGGATTAAAACCATTCTTATTCTTCTTCCTCTGGACCCATAAGCCACCACCCAGCA
>NW_010353089.1:0-853 GCF_000700745.2 Antrostomus carolinensis | reverse complement strand
TCTTCAAGGGCTTTTCCAATCCAGGCCATTCAGGGGTTCTGGGAAAAGCACATCAAAGGACACTTCTGCTGACTAAAGCTACTAATACATCCCATTCTGCTGGCCTGCAGAAGTCGAGGTGTTGCTGTGGCTGAGCTGTGAGCCCGAAGGATGCTGGCCCAGCTCTGAGGTGTGCTGTGCCAAGGGGCCCCCACAGCAGTGGTGCACAGGGACATTTTCCTTTTCCAGCAGCTTCTCTGAGGATTCGTGACACAGATGCCAGAGATGAGTCTCCCTGGGCTCCACGACGCGGAGGAGATGTGTTAAACACGCGTGAGGCTCCAGCACTGAGCACGAAAGAGGCTGGAAAGAGAAACCAGACAGAGTTTGGGAAGACTTGGTGAAATTCATAATTTACATCTGCAACAGGAAAGTATTCGTTCTCCAGACAACAGTGAAATAAGTAGATAATAGTATAATTTAAAATAGATTTTATGGCTTCTGCTGACAGAGTAATAGGAAAAATAGACCTCTTAAAGCATTTAATCATCATTGTAATGGAGAAGGAAAGCAGCGAGCATCCCCAGAAGAGATCAATGCTCGATTTCCCCAGTATCTGCAGAATTTACTCGGGGCTGTGCCAACCCATCGTACAACAGCTTGAAAAGCAGCAGCGTAAAGAGGGTTCAGTAAAAACCCCTGGAGCACAGGCAGGGTTTCAGGTACAGAATTAATGGGCAGCGTTTGTAAGTGTCTCTGTAAGTCAGATAAAGTGGGGAAACCAGCGTGTGGAAACAAGAGATCTGCTGCTGTTCTCCTGAGGAACCATCTACTGATAATACAGGTAAATATTAAACAACATGAACAGTAATTA
>NW_010353088.1:0-824 GCF_000700745.2 Antrostomus carolinensis | reverse complement strand
TAAAATAAAATAAAATAAAATAAAATAGTTTTAAGGCTTTTCTGTTTGTGTCTCATAGAACGAAAGGAAAAAAATGTATAGGTTAATTCAAGCAAAACCAGTATGTCTGAAATCAGACTTCATAGTGCCACTGTTAATATTCCTCTCGGGTACCGGGTGCAGTCACTAGTTAGATTTCAGGTTCTCTAGGAAGACCGTACAGCATTAAAATTTATTGAATGCGGTACTTACTCCGTGTCTGTTCACTCAACATACAGTCCCAGAATTATCCACAAGAGGTATGATGAAGCATAACATTCATCTTAAAATTCTTCATACACTTTAGAAAGGGAAAGCCAGCAGGTTATAAATGTCTCATCTCGACACCAGGAGCTCTCCCATCTGCATCTGAGCTTCTACAATAGTGTTAATGTGGAAAACTAACTCTTGAGTAAGCTAGAAAGCAGTTTGAACAATAGTTGTGTCAAAATCCCACATCACCATTGCACTGTGTGAGAGAGGAAAGGCGAGGAGGTGCTTTCAATTCCTCCCAGGTGAGGAGAGAGTGATGATCACACGTATGCAGTATATCAATATTATCAAAGCTATTAGGAAGTTTACAGCATTCCAACTGCAAAGTGCTAAATCAGCGCCACACATTATTACCCAGAGCTCCTCGGAATGACAACAAGGCTATTTGCATCCTTTGGAAACAAACCAAAATGACTTTTCAGTCTCGCTGCTGCTTTCACGGCAGATGAGCACACACAGATCTCGGGGAGCGCGGCCACCCCCAGCCCTGGCAGCGCAGGGGGACCCCGACCCTTCTCAGTGACAGAGAATCA
>NW_010353087.1:0-835 GCF_000700745.2 Antrostomus carolinensis | reverse complement strand
ATCACTTACACCAGCGAGTCCCCAGGAGTTAAGTGGCTGCACACCCACAGCAGCCATGCCACACTCCCACCTTCCCCAGCAGATCTGCAGGGACCTAGTGAACTAATGGCAGAAAAAGTGGGAAAGCCATGCACACACATGGCCACCAGTGAATGCTGAACATCTGCAATCCCCTCACACTCCCTCAAGTTGACCAGCAAGGGGCAGGGCAGAAAAAACTCTCTCCCAAAGGGACACTCTTCAGCTAGGATGGCTCCTGTCCCTTACTGGGGCAGCTGCTCTGAGCAGGGAATTCTTAAAATGAATTCTCTGAACAGAATCAGGGAAACTAACAGGACAGAGCTGTAAACCACCATCCTGCTCCAGCTCAGCCCACACTGGTATGGCTTGCAGATTCCTTTCCTTGCTGGTTCCTGTTCACTAGCTACATTTGCCACTTTGGATGTGCTGGAACAGAACAACACAAGGCACAAAGGACCCTCTTGCAATGCTTCTGCATGAGGAAAACCTCTGCGCTTTCACCTCTATAATATCTAGGCTAATACTCAAATTTGTAATTCAGGCGAGTCTCCAGGGACAAAGACTTTTGGAAGTAACTCCCTTGCAGGAAAGTCTTCCTCCCCCACTTTTTAAATCTAATTTAAACCAGTGATCAACAGTTACTTTAAGGACTTACCACTCTTACTTGCTAGAGGTTCAAGCATGGTGGAGCAAACTAGGCAACTGCCTCCATCATGTAATTCATCACTGCCAGCTACAGCCATCGCATCAGATGCTCAACACGCCCTCTCTGCCTTTGCAGTGCCCTAGGAGTAAAACCAAAGAGAACAGTTAG
>NW_010353086.1:0-853 GCF_000700745.2 Antrostomus carolinensis | reverse complement strand
CCTCGGAATGTCTCAGACTGAAGTACAGTGACAGAAAGCAGCTGCTAGGATGTACCTTCATCTCCTCATGCCTCCCAGGACTAACAATGATTGAAAACTAGTGTCTGAACATATCTTTGGACAAAGAGCAAAAGGGATACTGATAGAGAATGGATTACAAGGATGATTCAGTGATCTGCACCCCACTGCCACAAGAAAAGCGATTGTTCTAAAACTCAGAGCTTTTTCCCAGGCTTTTGTTCACAGCCTGGAAATGCCTTTTTTTTGTAAATTAAGTCAAGCTGATTATAAAATAGGCCTTTGAACAAGCCCAACATCTGCTACAATTAAATGGCACACAACTTTCCAGTACAAGATCTTTATCCTGCGAATTGCTAAATCCAAGGAGGCTGCTGAGCAATATCAACTGCCATGGACATCAGCAAGGGAGGAAGGCTACTATGAACTTCAGGGGAAGAGCTTAGAGCACTGCAGCACTGAAACATCAATCACTGAATTGCAAGAAATGAACTTGCAGGTAAGCATTAAAATTAGAGAGAGCTTCCATGCAAGTATTTTAATGAAAATTTAGGAAAGGTGCTTATGCTTGTATTTGTGGAGAAGCTGCCTATTCTGTGTGAGAACTGCTTGCCCTCTAAAAGTGTATGGTTGGTAACCATCACCCAACAAACCTGTGTGTGCGTGTTATGCAGTTATGAGCATTAAAAACAGTGTGTGCACAGTCAGAATCAAGAAAATCACAGTATCTATATGGGGCATTTGGCAGTGCTCTCTAAATTAGTTTGCCTGTTCTTAGAACAGGCAGATTTTTAATAGAGAGGAAAAAACCCCCACTTTAGAATATAAAAAAAAA
>NW_010353085.1:0-847 GCF_000700745.2 Antrostomus carolinensis | reverse complement strand
TACGAGTCTCCCTACCCTTGTCCTTCCAATTCTCTCCCCTATCCCCTGGAGCAGGGAGAGCGAGTGAGCGGCTGCGTTTGACTGCCAGCCCAGTGAAACCACCACACTATTTCAGATGAGAAACAGTTTTTCACTTCATGTCCCACCAGGCACCGAGAGCTTTTCTTTGGCTTGAAACTGTTTCTGCAGCAATGTCACTTGTTTGTACACTCGTACACTGACATTTCAAATAGAAAAAACATTCTTCCCTGACACTGAAACGCGGTGGAAGTTGAGTACAATGTGCTAAATATGCCAGCTTTTAAAGAATTTAAACTTTTACACGTTTAAAATGGCTTGCATCTTCACTGTCATGTTCCACTTGTGTGTACAAGTATATGTACAGTTGAGAAAACTTGGCTAAAAGGGTGTTTTAAATGTGATATTTTAAGAGTACTGCTTGAAAATTGTCATTAACCAGAGCATGAGAAATCACATGTCATCCAAGCAATCTAATTAAAACTTTCTGCTTTTGTTTCAGTGAACAATGTGGGAATTTCTTATGCTTATCCTGAATATTTTCTGGATGTTCCAGACCTGGATAAAGTAAGTGCTTTTGTGGTACCTTGTAACGTTCTCATTTTTAGCACCAAATGCTTAACGAATATGGCAAAAATATTCATGTTTGGTATGTAACTGAAATATAATTCTTTTACACAGTTTGTAAGGTAGGAGCAATCTTGGTTTCATTGGGTACATTCAAAACTCTGATTCTGGACAATTTCACTGCTGCATAATTTTGTTTCCAAAACCCTTGTAGCTCACTGTATCCACTATATTTTTGCACTTTCTGCTTAAGTATTGATGA
>NW_010353084.1:0-847 GCF_000700745.2 Antrostomus carolinensis | reverse complement strand
CAGAGCCATACAGCTCTGTTTAGGCACACAAAGAGATGCAGGCTGCCCAAGTGTCAGCTGCAGGAAGGTGCTCATTATTCCCAAACACAAAAAATTTCTTATTTTGTTCCAACTCAGAGCATTCATATTTATCCATAAAATATTTTTTCCGAGTGGGCTGGAGACAGTATGGGAGACCATGTTGGTTTTGGTTTAGTTTTTTTTAATTTTTATTATTTTTAAAGCTCCATGCTTTAAGCATAGCAATTTTCCCCATCTTAAATCAGGATATAAGGTCATTAAAGTAAATAGGTTACCTAAAGAAGCCACCCAAACCGCCACCTAAGTCTGCAGCGAAAGAGACACTGCAATTCTTAAGCTATTCCATATTGAATTACAGAACACAAGAACGAAATCAGAGCAAGACCAAACAGTTAATTTGAAGCTGTGTCCTTTTAGTACATTGTAATTTGTCTTGTGTACCAACAAGAAACAGGGAAAGCTGTATTAAATTAACTGCAAGCTTTGTTTTGTATTTTACTGCTCTTACAGCTTAGATGAACTGTTCCTGGTCTTGACAGTTACAGGATTGGAAGTGACATGGAAGGGCATTTTATTTATCCAGATAAGAAGTTCGGTGCTAGCAGCCACAACATAAGCTTTTTGACATGTTCCACAAACCACCAGCTGTGCCCCAGAGTTGTCATCTTCTTTAGCAGTCACAAGCAATTCATCAGTTTTATGTATTATGATCAGTCATCTTTATTTCTGGTCTCACAGTATCAATTTCCCTCCCACTTGAGGTATTCTACTAGTAAACAGAAATCGTAAGTAATAATTTTATCTTGATTTCCTACAGTAAGGCACA
>NW_010353083.1:0-847 GCF_000700745.2 Antrostomus carolinensis | reverse complement strand
TTTTTTTTCTCTCTCCTGCTCTGCCTTGTTTTGTTTCTCTCTGGGTTAGCATGAAATCAGCAACCTGGAAAGGAAGGGATGGGAGTGGTAAAGCTGGTAAAAAGGAGACGAGCACCTCCCTCAGTCCTTCCTTCATCCTACCTCCAAGCTTGGTGAATGTCTTCTCCATTTCCCCATCCCTTTGCTCAGCCTTTGGCTGCTCCAGGACAAACCCCTGACAGAGCATGAGCTGGATTCAGCTGGACAGGTTGCTCCACCGCAAGCTGGTGAGCAGAGATGTCCTCCCTCATCAGACTGAGCAGGATGTCATACTTAGGCTAGTTTATTTTATTCATCCAGGTAAAGAAAGAGCATTAGATTTGTTCCCAAAAATGTATCATGTGTTAATTGGGAGTCCCAATTGCCACATTTTAGTTTTCTTATACCAAACGACTGTTTTTTCTTGGCAGAGCTTTGTACTGTCTCTGATGTCATGAAGCTTCAGAGAGATTTTCTCTGCTGCCCTGTTTGCGGGTCTGTGACACAGATGCAAAGCTCTGCCTTTGAAAGCAAAACGAACTTTTCCTTCCTTCTTGCTTTCATCTTTAGACATCAAGGCTTAAGGTCAATGGCATGTGGGTGCGGTAAACGTCTTTTACATCCTTCTTCCTTTTCAAATCTAGAAATTAGTTGAGCAATTAGGAATTAATGCCTTTTAATTAGAGTAATGAAACTGAATACCCAGGACAGTGAAAAAGAATTTAGTAATTGATGGCAGTAACAGCAGCGAGTTTGTGTGTTTGGGGGTGTAGGTTTGTACAGCTCCTAGCACAACAGGGCCCCGAGATGATCTCTTGGGATAGGCAGG
>NW_010353082.1:0-852 GCF_000700745.2 Antrostomus carolinensis | reverse complement strand
CAGTTGACCACGTGTCATGCCATCTATGGATGGAAAATCATGAGAACTAAAGAGGTTTTTGCAAAGCAAAGCACAGGCTGAAAATGAAGAACATCAAAGATACAGCAGACATGGTGATAGTTAACTACTGGCCAGAACTCATGACCCTTGTTAACAATCACATTTTCCCTTCGCTTTCCTTGTTCACAGAGGAGCCTGTTTTGACAAATACCAGGCAGATAAACATGTAACACTGGAATAATAAAGCACAGAAGCTCAGTGTTAATGAACTACCCTTGCAGCCAGAGCAGAAAACCATTTGTTTTCAGACACAGCTTGCTCAAGAAACAAAAATCCCAATTCAGGTTCAGTTTGTAGGTGGCTACGCATTCAGAAAGTGCTTCCATTTGCAGCTTCTAATGGGCAATTTTATTTGGGTTAGCTGCAAAATTATATAAGCAGTCATTCTCTGGGAAAGCTGCTTTGTCCATACAGTCAGCCTTGGGACTCTTTCACCCCAGCAATTTGGCTTAAATCTGTATCTGTCTCAATCTCGTTTAACAATGCAATAAAAAAGACTGAGCCATTTTCTTCAGCCAAAATAGAAAGACAGTATCTGCAAAACTACTCTAACCATCTAATCATCTTCAGGCTTTGCAATTCCTTAAATATATTCTGGTAAAGAAACTATGACAAGATCACATACAACTCCCCTCCCAAGAGCTCCAGTTCAGGAAAACACCCGTGCATCTGACACAGCTTGCTGGAGTAATGCTTGTTCTCATGGTTATATATTCATATGCACATGCATGTGTGTATACATATAAATATATATATTTATGTGTATATATATGTGTACATATATATATATAT
>NW_010353081.1:0-852 GCF_000700745.2 Antrostomus carolinensis | reverse complement strand
AAACAAAAAAAAAAAGAGTAGTAAGAGACCTGTTGCCTGTTGTGAATCCACCAACATACAGGGCAAAGACACTCCAAGGGTCTGCACGCCCAGGCTCGCCCTTCTGTGAGGGGCTAGGAACTTCCATGCCCCTTTTCCTTCATCTTTACTCCTCAGACTCTTCTAAAGGCGGCAAAACTCGAGGGCCTCGCCCCCAGTGTTCCCCCGATAAAGGCTGTCCTCCCCCATCCCTGTCGTGCTGGGGTTTCTGATCCTATTTCCCAAGCAGCCGTGAACAACAGCCCCGCTGGTGGCTGGGGCGGGCGGGCCCCGCAGCGCACTGACCTTGCGCGGCAGAGCAGCTCGCCCACCATGGTGGAGATTTGTCACCAGCGGCCACCGGCTGTGCCCCCATAGCAGAATCTCCACAGTGCAGGCCCTTTGGAAATCGCCGGTTTTCCTCTGCACACCCTTTGCCTTCTCTGGGCTACTGACTTCATGACCAGCCTGGTCCCTGCCTGGCACCGCTACATCCTCAGCTGTGCCTGTTTCTTTTCAAGCCTGCTCAACTGATTTCTCCAGCAGTGTATACCTAATTACTCTGTATCAGTCCCTATAGACCAGTGGAAAGGGCTGTTGGGAGCAAGGGTGGAGTAAATAAAGGTATGACTGGGCATGAGCATGTTAAGCGAGTAAAAAAGCATGCAGTGGTGACTGAGTAGGTGCTCTCTGCTACTTCCAGCTGATTGAATTAAGTAGCTAAATGGATTTGGGAGATCCATCTCTTGTCTTGCAGGCTCCATTCTTCCTGGCAAGCATCTGGAGACAAATGACAGTTGTATGCATCATGGTATTTAGTCTCCTTGATGGAAA
>NW_010353080.1:0-848 GCF_000700745.2 Antrostomus carolinensis | reverse complement strand
GCAGTTACTAACTGCCCTCCAAGAAAGGGAGAATGATACCTGGAAGAAAATAGGTGTGAACTCAAGCAGAGGGTTCAGATAGTGGAGAGATTCTGCATTCACTTCTCACTCTCATTTTTTTAATTTATTTTTATTTCCTGCAGCTTTAAAAGTATTTGGACAGTAAACAAGTGTCCAGTAAGGCTGGATTAATATCAGCTGTGAGATCTTTGTTTAAGCTTAAAGTATTTTGTTCTCATATTGCATATTATATTGTCTTAATTTTAAGCAAAAACTTCTCCATGGCAGAAAGTAAAGACATTCCCATTTTTATTAACTTCTAATCTTTTATCTGTGTCAAATAATGGTTTAAGAGGATGTCCTAGGAAAAATAAATCTCACCTCACCCTTGAGGAGAGTTATTACTTAAATTGTAGTGGCTCCAAATCGCTGCCAGAAATGCTCAGGCAGAAATAACTGGGATGAGGTGCAGGGGAGAAAGTACAGAAGATCAAATCTACTAAAAAAACCCCCAAAAAACCAATATAAGCTCTTACTTTGCAAGTGTGAGTTGTTCTATCTGACCTTCCCTTGATTCTTGCTGCTTCTGGAAGTTTATAAACCTCTGTCTGCTGCTTCTGATTTGTACTAGTGTCATAGGGTCCTGCTGCTTCTGTAAATCTTTTTTCTTTGATACAGTTTTTGATGTTTAAGGAACTAATACAGATGAAACTCGGCATTATCCTCTGATCTCAAGATACCACCAGCCTAAATAAGGATCTGGGGATAAGAAATCTGTTGTTCATCTCTCTAGATGTGAGTCAGTCTGTTCAAGTCAAATTTTTCATAGAATCATAGAATGGTTTGGG
>NW_010353079.1:0-850 GCF_000700745.2 Antrostomus carolinensis | reverse complement strand
GCTGCTCTCCAGCAGGTCACCCCCCAACCTGAGTGCCAAGTGCTCGGGTGTCTGTCCTTGATGTATTCTAAATATTGGCAGAGGAGGAGCTGGGGCTGAGGAGAAACGGGAGCGGAAAGCGGGGGCACTGGAGTTCCCTGATCAATATTTCATAGGGGCTGCAATAGCTTCCAGGGAGAAGACATATGAAGTCAGCATGTTCTCGCAACCTGTTTTCTGCCCTCTGGGTAACGAGCTTCTTGGAGTGGAAAAACGATGAGCTTGCACATCTCTCTCCATCGTTCCTCTCTCCCTTCCCCCCCCATCTCAAAGTCTTTCCGCGTCGGCAAAGCAATTGTTTGGCATTTGATCCAAAGCTTCACATTGATGAGATTCAGTTCCCGGCAGCTCAGGGTGTTAAATCCTGGGGTGGCTTTTTTTGTGAGGGCTTTGAGCTGATCCAAACCCCTGGTAAAATATGTCACAAGAGGGTTTTTTTTCCTTACTCTGGCTCAAAAGAAATGTAGAAACGCGTGTTGGCACAACCAGCGCTTGGCTCCTGGGGGATCTGTCAGGGACAGGTATGAGCCTGATCTGGGCTGGATTCATTTATGAGCTGCTTTCCTGGATGGATTAAAGCTTCTGGCATCCTGGGAAATTGCTCATGGCTCAGAGAGCAAATGCTTAGCTGCAAAAAAGAAAAGAAAAATTCCCAAAACAGTAAAGCAGGAGGCAGCGGTGTGGAGGAGCGGAGGTCGGGCTGGTGGTTGGAGCTGTGAATGATGCTGGTTTGGGGACATGGGCAGGAGATTGTTGGCAATTAGGGAGCAGCTTCGTTATGAGGTGTCCTGGTGTGAGCTGGGCCAGAGCT
>NW_010353078.1:0-841 GCF_000700745.2 Antrostomus carolinensis | reverse complement strand
AAGTGAGATGTCTTTGTAGAAAGCGGTTTGCTGTTCTTCCCAGTCTTATTTCTTCTCTCCTTTTGAGCGGAAGGAACTGTATGCACTGCAGTGATCTCCAGTGGGGACTGAAAAAGCTCTGGCAGCCGTGAACTGCACAGCATCTGCTGGGCCACGGTTTGCCCTCAGCTCCCCATTGTAAAGCTGAACCCATTCTGTTGGAGTCAACATATTTCCTTGGGATTTATGCTCTTGTAGTCGAGACTGAAAGTTGGTCCCTAATTTTAATACAGTGGTGAATAAAGCATTAGTCTAATTGTGCTTTAATTGAGTTGACGTATGCCGGGATAACTGTGCAGTGTATTTAACAAAGCAGATATTGTCGGAAAACGTATTATTCCCAGAGACTGTGCTCTGCACATGGATCAGCAGAAGAATTAGGGCAAAATCCTCCCTTTCCTTACCATGGAAAGAGAACTGGAGGACACCACACATGGACGATGGTTTTTGGGAGTGATGAAGTATTTGGTGCTCTTCTCTTCTGCGAGGTCACCCTGTGCTCCAACACTCTGAAGAAATACGAGGTGGCACTGGTGGTGGATGTGGAAGGTGTTGGCGAGCAGGTGTTGGCATTGCTCCTCACAGCCAGGTAGGTATCAGCTCTTTCCTTGCAGCTCATCATCTCTCCTCATGCATCCACCACTGACACGTTGCCTTGCGTGTTGTTTGGCTCCAGCTCCAAAGGACAAGTGTTGCCTAATGTGCTAGTTCAGCCCAGCTAGATATGAGAACAGCCCTGCTTTGAAAGCAGCCCATGTTGAGAAGCACCTGTGCTCAATGGACAGGCGTGGCCCTGGGCCTT
>NW_010353077.1:0-841 GCF_000700745.2 Antrostomus carolinensis | reverse complement strand
GATAGAGCATTTCCTTTTGAAAGATGCTCAGTCCAGACTGAAGCGTTTACCAGTTTCTTCATCTCTGTGACTAGATTGTTCTTTTCCTACAACAGAATAGAGCCAACCCACTGCATCTTTTCAAAGGCAGTATATAGAATTATTAACCCTTTGAGCTAGCTTTGGTAAGCTAAGAACAGGACTGAGGTTTCATAAGATCAGGCTTAAACACAGTTCTCTTCATTTAAAATGCTTCTGCATAAACCAGCCTTGATTTAAATGTCCACTATGTGGGTTGTAGATGAAGACTGTCCAAAATCAGGCTGCCAAGCTGGATCTGCTCTCTGCTGTGTGGTGAGTCCCTGTGAGAAGGCAGCTTAGCAGTTTTCTCAGCATCCATGGGAAAGCT
Organism: Antrostomus carolinensis; assembly: GCF_000700745.2. Taxonomy (NCBI): domain Eukaryota; kingdom Metazoa; phylum Chordata; class Aves; order Caprimulgiformes; family Caprimulgidae; genus Antrostomus; species Antrostomus carolinensis. Next base: position 453 of record NW_010353077.1, on the reverse strand, counting down.
GGTGGCCATCACTTGCCACTAAAGGGGACACTTTCCTAGTGTGGTTGGTTATTTTCTTCCCTGACTGCTTGTATCCAGCCATGGAGATGTCAGTGTGCTAACAAGAGCAGCAGCTCCACACCACCAGGTTTTCAGCTCCAGGGAGAAGTATTAGAAAAGCAAGATGCATCAAAATAAGGTAAACCCTAAAAAGGGAGTAATTTGGTAATATCAACCCAGCAAAACGCTGAAGGTGAGCTTTGGCAGGGTGGCAGCAGGCTTCTGAGGAGCCACAAAGCATTGTGGATGTTATAGTTTGTCAAGTCATGAGTGAAATTTCATGCCTCAGAGTAAAGTTAGAGATGAGAAACTCTGGGCCTTTCAATGTGGGAGAGCTGAATCTATCAAAATAGTTTCACTTTGCATCTATGAACTGTGACACGATGTTCTTCCCCTTTTGTTGTTTTTTTTTTT
>NW_010353076.1:0-836 GCF_000700745.2 Antrostomus carolinensis | reverse complement strand
AACTTCACGCCAGTGAAGCAGAAGCCCTCCAAGGAGCTGAGGCCCATGCTCGGGGCCATCTTGCTGGGCCTCATCCTCTTCATTGCTGCGGTGGTGGCCTGGTGCTACTACACGGTGTCCCTGCGCAAGGCGGAGCGGCTCAAGACGGAGCTGATGGATCTGCGGGCCGATGGCTTCGTCATCAGGAACCAGCACGGGGAGGTGGTGTTCCGCCTGGCCTTCCGCTCGGGCAGCCTCGACCTGGAGTCGTGCTCCAAGGAGGGCGAGATCTTGAGCTGCACGCGGTCGGGCCGGGGACCGCTCAACTTCTTCATCCAGACGGTGAAGCCCAAGGACACGGTGATGTGCTACCGCGTGCGCTGGGAGGAGCTGGCGGCTGGCCCGGCGGTGGAGCACACCATGTTCTGGGAGGACGCCCACTGGTATGGGGGCTCGGAGATGAGCACCCAGCACTGGCCCATCCGCCTGGCCGGCTACCAGGAGCCCGTGCCCTACGTGACGAGCGACGTCTACTCCTTCCGCGACAGCTTTGGGGGCATCCTGGAGCGCTACTGGCTCTCCTCCAAGGCGGCGGCCATCAAGATCAACGACTCTGTGCCCTTCCACCTGGGCTTCAACGCCACCGAGCGCACCCTCTTCTTCCAGGCCCGCTACAAGGACTCACCCTACAAGCCCCCGCCGGGGCAGCAGCCCTTCCCCGAGCTCAGCTACCGGGTCTGCGTGGGCTCCGACGTCACCTCCATCCACAAGTACATGGTGCGCAGGTACTTCAACAAGCCCTCCAAGATCCCTGCTGAGAACGCCTTCCGATACCCCATCTGGTCCACCTGGGCCCT
>NW_010353075.1:0-844 GCF_000700745.2 Antrostomus carolinensis | reverse complement strand
TTTTTTTTTTCTTTTTTTCCAAGACATCTATGTCTTTGCAAAAGATAGTATTTTTTTTAAAAAATAGATACTGTGTAAGAAGGGATAGAAGCATTTTATTATGTATCATTGTAGATGTGTTCTGCCTAACAACTGATTAAAAAGCTCCTTCTTTCTGATAATGTATTAAATAAAAATTGTGTTACAGTAATTTTAAAATGGAATAATGTGGCTGCAATTAAATCTTCAAAGTAGCTAAATTGAGTAATTGAGGTTTTTTGGGGAACATCAGAGTTATTTTGTGCATGAGCTAGAGAACTATGACCATCAAGAGACTATTTAAAATTATCTTCTGGACTGTTTCCTTGAAAGAAGGAACATTTTCATTTTACCGTTTATTTTATGAGTCTCTATCTCCCTTGACAAAAAAGCTCCACTTCCCCATGTTTTCTTAATATCTTCTGCTACTTAAAATGTAAATCTAGTAGATGCTATTTTTATAACACAGTCTTTTATTTGTATAACTAAGGCTCTAAGTTGTTAATGTCTCTTTCCTTTTTTGTGAGTCTATACATGCAGTCTTGCACATTAAGGAGCTAGATTCTCACACATTATAAATGAGTTTATGCTATGTACACAATTTTTTTCATTAATGAAACTTACATTCAGTACTTTCAAGTTTCTGTAGTGCATTAATGACAGCTCTGCCACATGAAGTACCAAAAAGAGAAAAAGAGTAAATCCACCCACATTGTAATGTAAAGGCCCAGGTTTTCACCATGTAGCAGAAAGAAGTATTTAAATTTTTTAAGAATAGTACCAAGGAAGTGTTTGTTTACAATTACAACTGTAATTGTAATGATAT
>NW_010353074.1:0-850 GCF_000700745.2 Antrostomus carolinensis | reverse complement strand
ACATTAAATTACCACGATCAGAACAAACTAAAAATCAGCAAGGCCTATTAGCCAAAAAGAAACTTCTTGTTCGGAAGATCCTGAACCCTGTATCTCTTGAGGCCAGAAGATGTGCTGGGAAAGGGTGGTTACGCACTTGCCTTGCCCTTGGACACCTCTGATGGTTCCCAGGACCATACAGCTGAACCCAGCAGACTTCTGGCAGGATCCACATGGACCAGGAGCCTGAACAGTTTGTCTCTATTTACATGAAACATACCAGCTTGCACTAAACAACCATATTTACAAATATTAACTTTCCAGCCTTACAAGTTTTGATAATAAAGCGGTCATTCATGAACCACCTGGATACTACTGAATTGTCAGAGCCTAAGAAATGTTAGATTTCTTTTAATAAAAGACTTTAAAAACACGAGAAAAATCTCCCTGCAACCAAAAGCATTCACCTCGCCAACACAACCCCAGCGACAGCTGCTTTTCTAAAAAATAAAAATAAAAAAAAGGAACAAAACCCCAGGTAAATATTATAAGCAGCACCCATCTCTGGAGACTCTGGAATGAAACACCACGGAGGGGTAACAGGCAGGATGTTGGAAGGAATAAACTGGAGCATTTTCGCATTTATTTGCCTCAAACTTTCTCCGGGAGTGGAAACGTCACCGCCGGGGGCCTGGGAGGGGACAGGCCCGGGGGACCCCGCCACCCCTCTCCCTCCACCGCAGGGCCGGGTACGGGGCCCGGCTGCACAGCGAGGCGGGGGGAAGCTCACCCCAGGTCGCGGCTGACGGAGTGCAGGCTCTCCTGGAAGGCGGCCACGAAGCCCTTCTCGCGGCCTTCCAGGGTCTCCTTG
>NW_010353073.1:0-846 GCF_000700745.2 Antrostomus carolinensis | reverse complement strand
ATAAGCTCCCAGTTTATGCAGTTTAAATTACTGTGTTGCTGCTAAGGGTATGTATATCAGCTGGTCACTCAAACATCTGAATTTGGTGCCTGAAGTATGGCTGGTGGATCACATCAAGCACACAAGATTTACGAAGGAGCTATGGGGTTTGTTTGGTTTGGGGTTTTTTTCTTTTCTTTTTCGAGGGTTTTTTTCAGTTTTGGAGACTTCCTTAATTCCAGGTTGCCTTTGTTTAATTCAAGTAGCTCACAGTTCAACCACAGAGAGCAAATAAAAGAAGGAATTACTTATCCTGAGAGCAGCCTGAAGAAAGCAAATCTTGCTGGTGTTCGTGACGGTTGGCATTCTTCACAGAGCTCTGTGTTTTGCAGGAAAGGACTGTAATTACCTTATGGCATTAAATTGAGTTAGGTGGGAAACACAGCCTCAGATTTATTAGTCAACGTTTCATTGTCAACAAAAGCTTGCTCTTGAATATTACAGGCCCAAATACTCCTTTTAACATAAATGCCAGGCATGAATAGGTCAAGTGAGCACTGGCGAACTGTCTCTGGAAAACATTGCCAGGATACCAAAAAAGAGGATTTCTCCTCACTCCCTGCTCAGCTGAGAGAACTTTTGTTTGTTCTGTAGCAGCAAGAAGACGGCATTGTACCAGGAATATGGACTGCTCTGTGTTTTGGTTGATTTAACATGTATGCACTTTTGCAGAGTAGTGATTTCCATGAGTGGAGTTATGCGAGTAATTCACCGTGAGTCATTCATGCAGTGAATTAAGTGCCTCTTCCCACAACCAGGTCGCCTCCTGACAATCATTCCTTTTTCTTTTTTTTTTTCTTTTTTTTT
>NW_010353072.1:0-850 GCF_000700745.2 Antrostomus carolinensis | reverse complement strand
ATAATTCCTTTTCTCGTAACAACTCATTTTCCTGAACTGCCTCTCATAAGGGGTTTTAAAATTGCATCTGTCAGATTTCTTTCGTCAAGTCTTTTCTACAGGTTCAAAAGAGGTCTAAGAGACTGGGGGCAAGGAGGGAAACAGTTTGCATCATCATATCACTATCCTGCAAAATACTGCATTTGAATTCATCTCTTTTGTTCTCACGTCCTTCAGAACATCAGAGTAAGCAACACAGAGCTGGGACCTGTTATGTTTTTCCATGTATTACTGCATTTGTCATCTCATGTTTCTATTTAACAAGAAGGCATCTCCTCAGTGTCTTTGATGAAGAATATTATGGCAAAGAACATAAATCATCTTCCTCTGCCCAGAAACGTTCCTTTTGCTGCTAGATAATGGAATAAATCCAAGATTTCCATGCAAGTTCCTGTTTCCAATCCATCAGTGAACTGTGTGTTCTTGTGTCTTAACTCTGTGCTCTTCAAACTGTCTCCTAAACTGCAGGCGTTGGAGGTCCTTTCGTATTTCCTGTTCTAAGATGCCAGTTGAGCTGGGATGAGCTCTGGCACCTGCCACTTGAACACAACATTTGGTACGGTCTGAGCAGTGAGTAGGTTTGGTCCGGGATAATGAGCCTGAATTTTAGAAGACTAAAAAGGAATATAAACCTGTCCCATATGCCTTTAGACCTGCATATAGGAATTTTTTTCTGCTTCCCTCTCTCAAGTTGTAGTCCTGAGAACTTAAACATCCAGTGTTTCATGGCAGGAGGGTCTATGTGTTGACTCGTGTAACCCAACATGGGACAGAATTCTGCTCCATTGCAGGTGAGCTGGCGCTTAATCTA
>NW_010353071.1:0-850 GCF_000700745.2 Antrostomus carolinensis | reverse complement strand
TTCTTCCTTTTTCTGACTGTGTTTTCTCCTCTCCTGCCCTAATCACCAGGTAAATGTGAGAGGTATGCTTTTGCGGAAGCCGTGCTGTCATGCCAAAATAATTCGGTGTAATGAAAGCAGACGAGATTGTATAATAAACAGGACTGTTGCCTCAGAGCAGCCCTGTCTGCCTGATTCAAAGCTCTGTCCCTCCTTGGAGATGGGATTCTTATCCTGTTCTTCTCATTAGGGATATTTTTTTTTTTCATATAATTTAATCCAATTAGCAATTTTTCATGGTCATGAGTTCTTAGTCTTTTCCTGTGAAGTCAATGGTTCCTAAGAATTAAATAACTTCAGGACTTTACCTACCCATCCAATTCAAGAAAATACAATTTATCCCTGAATTAGAAATGTTACAAAATCTGCAGCTGTTAATCTTTGAGTCTTAGGTCTGAGTGAAGGATTAGATAATAGGCTACTGCCTATTCACCAAATCCTTTGAAAGTAATAGCAGAAACTAAATTTGATCTGCTAATAATATATGTTGGGAATGCATTTTGTCCTCTGATCTCTGAAGCAAAGGGCAGTGCATCAACAGACAAGAAGCTATAGCATATTTTTCGGCCACTTAAAGTTGACATTTCTTTCCAGGTTCCATTTGTTTCCTTAGCAGCACCCATATTTCCCAAAAGATTTTCACTGATTCGATTAAATTAATCCAGCTGTTCCCTGACAATTTCAGACAAATAGGTAGGTACTATGTTTTTTTAAAATGAAGAAATAAAGATATTTTCCCCTTTTTTATTTAATGTTTACAAGGAATAGAATATTCTAACAATTCATCTGAACCCCTTAATTTCCTAAAAAA
>NW_010353070.1:0-849 GCF_000700745.2 Antrostomus carolinensis | reverse complement strand
GGGACTTGTCAGTGTTGGGTTAATGGTTGGAGTTGCTGATCTGAAAGTTCTTTTCCAGCTGAAACAATTCTGTGATGTTAAGCTGGGCTGTGACCAGCATGCAGAGAGGAAGGAACGCAGCCAGCCGAAGCCACGCACAGCGATATGAATCATACGCCACAAACAACTTATCCCCGTCTGATCTGCTAATACATATTTATTCTGTTAACAAGTAATTCATCCCTGCAAAGAAAGCCCGGGAGTTGATTTATATCGCAGTCAAATCAACTCTGCAAAAGCTCCTCAATTCCCTCCTATAAATCACGACGAGTTTGGTTTTGCTGTGGGCTGGAGAGAAAACAGGAGCTGAGCAAACACAGCCCTTGGTGGACTGTTAATAATTAATAACAGTTAATGAGCAGCATGAGCAATGCTCAATTATTATTAAGATTATTAATAATGCTGGTAATTATTTTAATATTCCAACAGTGATCATTCATAACAATAACAATGAAGGATAGGCACCTTGGAGTGCCCCTCGTCACCCCGAGGACACGGGGAAGTCGTGTGGTTGAGTTGGTGCAATGAAAGGTCCATTTTTCCCCTCTTCAAGATGTTTTTATTCCTAATTTCTGGTGGGTGTCAGAAGAAATGGGGATGTGGGTAGAGAATCCCCATCAGCATTGCCCCCAAAGAAGTCAATCAGTGGAAGTTGTTCCCAGGTTTAGTTGTATTTACCTCGATACAGACCACGGGGGACACACTCAACTCCAAATATTCAGTGGTCTGAAAAACTGAGTGTTTGTTGTATCTTCATATCTTCATTTTAAAAAAACCCTATTAAATTATCATAGAATCATAGAATGGTTT
>NW_010353069.1:0-838 GCF_000700745.2 Antrostomus carolinensis | reverse complement strand
CTGCTTGTAGAGTGTATTATGTGTAGTACACAGCAAGCAAGAATGGTTTTTCATGGCAGATAAATACCAGTCCAAAAATGCCTATCTCCTCCCACAGCACATGCAGGTGAAGGACACATACACCTGATTTTGGGGTAGAATGACCACACAGCTGTACAGCCCCTACACCTTATCTCCATCACAACCGGCTCAGGCAGGCTGGTACAGCTTACAAATCCCATCCTGACCTCACAAGATACTTTGGCGTATTTACCAGTCCGGTGTGGCACCAGTTGCAATGACTATCAGAAGTTAAAGCACCATTCACAGACATGGTCTCTCTGTCTGCAAGACTTGTGCTGCCAGAGCCTCTGCTCTGCAAATTGACAACATAACTGCTGAAGTTTTGGGTGTTTTTTTTAATCTGGCACTTCTCTTGAATTCATTTTGCTTTGAAGGGCATGAGAAAGCAACAAAAGGTCAGGGGAGACAATGCCATTTTTAAACTGAAAATGGAATTGCAATTTCCCTCAGAGAGTTCTAAATATGCTTTCAACTATAAATAGGCCATTTCCATCACTTTTAAAAGAATCTTAATTCATTTATCAGTGATCCCAGTAAATACAGCTTCATAACTTTCTGACGCACTCAACACTGTCTCCTTGAGGTGAATGGTCAGGAAGAGGTCTCACCTGCCAAATGGCAGAGAGGGAAGGCAAAGCTGGTTGAAAACATAAGTTTATTTTGCCTTGCAATTTAGTAATGGTTAATAAGCTGTTTAATAAGCACAGCTGTTTTTCACATCCCCAGAAAAGAGATTCCCTCTGCAAATGCAACATTTATTTTTTATTTTTTTTTT
>NW_010353068.1:0-848 GCF_000700745.2 Antrostomus carolinensis | reverse complement strand
AAAAAAGGCATGCTTATGTATGCGTACGGATAGAGTTGTATTTTGGAGAAAATTTATGTGATCAGATTTGACTGCACTCGATACACTTTGAAAAGCAAAAATTGAAAAGTCTTATTAAGTGTGCTGAGGCAGTCAATATACCTCTTTTACATTTCAATGGTTGTCTTTCACACATTAGGTACACTGTAGAACTGTAGTGAAAAATGTTGCTTTGGAGTGGAAAGATTCAGAGTAGCATCATAAGGAAAACATTGTTAGAAATATTTATGATTGAATAAATTGGGAAATATACTGTAATCATCTGGGAATTCAAATAATTCCAGAAACTGCTGAAAAGTGTTTAGTCTTTGTCAAGCATTTTCATTTTTGGAACTGATTTGGGGTTTTGGTATAATATTATTGTATCTTTAAATCTATGATTCTTCAGGCACTGATGTGCCAAATTTCTCATTTAAAATGCTGGCAATAAGCTTACTTTTTTATTAAGGAAGCAACATCCTTGCTTATATGAAACAACAATAAAACAACAAAACCCCAAAGCACAATATATTTTTTTAAAACTTGTGGTATAATGTATTGCATACAATTGGCTGCATCAGGTCATGTTGCACAAAGCTATTCAAGTTCAAAGTCATTTACCATTATCCATGGGAAGGAGTCAGTGGCAGGTGTTCTGCTTCTGGCATACCTCTGCTTTAGAATTTGTGGGATTCTTTCTTTTTCCAAGGAAGATTTCATTAAATGCTGTTATAGCCCCGTACGCATAGTCAACAACCATAGACTGAAATATAAAAGAAGAAAATATTTCATTTTCCCTGCAATTTCTGAACAAAAGGGATATATTACCT
>NW_010353067.1:0-849 GCF_000700745.2 Antrostomus carolinensis | reverse complement strand
AGAGAGATCAGAAAGTCATGTCAGTAACCACCACAAGGAAACAGACACAGAAATAATACCTTCTTGGAGGGGCACAAAGCACACTCCAGGGATTTCTGCCTCCTAAGTCTGAGGAGCTCATTTCTGGGTGTGATAATTGATTTCAAAAGGAAAACACATGGTTCATGCAAAGGGAAAAAAGTGAAAAGATGGTAAAGAGCTTCCTCAGCCTCAGGTGTGAAAACAACAAAACCCCAGTCTGACTCCTTTTTCCCAGCCACAGCTCTGTTTGCTCTTCACAGAGAAGAGATGAGGCGAGACCAATTGTGACCGCTCTACACAGTCACAGGCCTCCCAGCTCAAGCCAGAGCTTGGTTCCATGGGTCAATGTGACTGAATTACCTCCTGACAAAGTAGCCAAGGAGGCAATTAGGACCTTGTGCTGAACTCCTCTATGTACAGAGCCTGACAAGCCTTTTGTCATCCCCAGCCAGGAGGTGGCCACTGCCCAGCTACAGCCAGCAGGCTTTGTAAGATCTGAACAGAAGACTTCGCCTCCACATTACAAAACACATTAAATTATTTAAAAATAAAAAATATAAAAAGTTCAATAAAAGCGTAAAGCAACCAGGATTAAAAAAAACCAAACAAACAACCAAACCAAAAGCAAATAAACCCACAAAAACCTTCTAATACCTTCAAAGGTATCAGAAGCAAGGATTCATGGAAAAGAGGAAACCAAGCAAGGATTTAGTCATATGAAGAATTAAAATAACTTAGTAGTTTGTGATTAACATTTAAAATCACTCAGTGTTGAGAACTTTCACACACATCACACAAAGCCGCACCCGTTTATGAAGGGACAGCCCC
>NW_010353066.1:0-849 GCF_000700745.2 Antrostomus carolinensis | reverse complement strand
TAGCTGGTAAGCTGCAATACAGCAATAAACTGAATGCAGCCAGTATATAAAAAGAACTATCAGAAACATTTGCATTTATTCAATAATGATTATATGCCATATTCTTCAGTTTTCCTTTTGAGGTTTATATTATAATTTGATAGAAGCTCATATTTAGTATCAAGTCACTGGAAAGTCTGGAGAGCTGGTTTCCATCAGAGAGTTTGCAATTACAGAAAGAACATATAATTAAAACAATATAGGATTGGTGGATTTGATAGTCTGATTCAGTATCCAAAGAAAAAATACAACCAAGTTGGAGGCTAAAGGAAATCTGACATGACTAGTTTAGGAAGCAACAGGAAACTGGACAGGTCAATTAATTACTTCTTAAATAAGTATCCAAGATGGCACCACCAGAAAGAATTCTTTTAACACTTTTCAGCACGTGTTCATCTGGTGTCATATTAGCAAAGCAAAAAGGTTTTCCACTTCTAATTGTTGGAATGTAAATGGAATGTGTTATCCACAAAGATATTTTCATTTTTTATTCATCTACACAATCTTTACTAAAGCTTGTGTAAAAAATCCAAGCAGTTTGAAATCTGTAGTAGGGATCTTACTTATCGCCTTTACTCCACTTCTCTCCGCTCGGTGGTCTGTACGTTCGCAATCTCTGCATCTCCTCTTTCCAGTGAGGAGGGGTCTCGCTGCTCTCATCATCATCGGATTCAGAACATGATCGTGATCGAGGTGGGGTGTGATATCGCTATGAAAAGCAAAGAAAGATAGTTGTGTAACATATTTTTCACACTTTTCCTTAAAAGAGACTGGGTGATAGAGGTAATAGAGCGAAACTAGGGCAATAGG
>NW_010353065.1:0-846 GCF_000700745.2 Antrostomus carolinensis | reverse complement strand
CAAAATGATTCTATGATTCTGTGACTTCAGGGAACACATTCTTCACCTCAGCTAAAATGTGAGTGTATATGTATTGATTCAAATATTATCTTCAGTGAATGCAAAAGCCAGATATTCTTATGAGATCTGTGATTAACATTTTACAAAAACGGTGCTTACATACATGCCTGGATTTTTAGACTGCTCTTCTGTCAAACTACATTTGGATCCTTATTCAGCAATAATTTAAGCTTAACTACACTGTTAGCAACACATGCTAGAAAAAAATTTTTTTTTTCCTCTCTTTGGCAAATTTTATTTTATGAAGTGAAGCCCCTTGTCTACATTTCCCGATAAGCTGTTGTTTTTGATAGAAAGTTGTAAAAAAAAGTATTTCATCTGAAAGCCTGATATTTTGGTTTGTAAATGTTGCTGTGGTACCCTACAGGAGCTGCAGTTCATGGCCTTCTAGTCTGCTGTTTCTGTTGGTGGCTCAGTTTCCCTGGTTAGGTCATGTTTCTCTTGATGTGTCTAGTTTTACTTCCAAGATGCTTGGGTAAGTCTGTATCCCAGAAAATGGTCAATAGAGGGAAAAAAAAAGTGATTTAGAATATTAAAGCTGCAATATTTGGAGACTGCACCAAGATTTCCATTTCCAGTTTAAGTATTTTGGGATGGGGGTCTCTTCTGCTCATTTCTCTCTCCTCATTTCTTTATAATTTCCATGGGAATCGGATTTATTTGTTGAAATTCTTTGTTTAGTTAAAAAATACTTTGTTACTCCAAAACAATTTCATCAGGAAAGTTGGTGTCAGTTCTGTGGCTATATTCTCACATGTAAAATCAATGGTTTGCTTTAACTGTGGT
>NW_010353064.1:0-836 GCF_000700745.2 Antrostomus carolinensis | reverse complement strand
ACAAGGGAAACTATTAACTGAAAGTATGCAGTGATAAAAAGAGAACTCGGGTCTCAAATCATTCAACTTCACAGCTTATCCTCTAAGAACACAGAAGCTGCAACAAGCTTCTAAAAAGAAGGTCCAAGTAAGACACTGTAACACTCTAGCTTCCTCCATTTCTTCATCTCTAAAAAAAGAGGCAATGCTTTATTAAGTAGGGGTGTTTTAGGGAATTACCTTATTAGTGTTCGTGAAATAACTTAAGATACTTGGATGAATGGCACTTTAGAAATGCCAGAAGTGCTATTTAAAACCTGTTAAAATCTCAATATGCTGTAGATCAATCCGCATCCTTAAATATTGGCAGCATTGATATAATGCAAAGTGCTTTACTAAACAAACACCCCCCGCCCTGTGAACCCCTTCACCTGAAATATGTACCTTGAGAAATATCCTCTACTGCTCTCCGAATACCTCTGTCAAATGCTCTTGCATCAGCAGGACTCTGAAATGTGAGGCCAAACTTTTTGTCATCAATCTTCCAGTGGTAAAAAGTAGGAGTAACTTTGTTGTAAACGAGGTCCTTCTTTAATGTGCATTCCAAGACCACCTTCCAGAAAGAAGACAGGAGGGAAAAATATCACTAACATACCAAATCTGAAAACAAAACGTAGTCTTTGTGGATTACCTGAAAACATGTACCATAAGAGTAGATAAAAGCCTTTGTTTAAAGTTCTTCCTGTTACAAGGATGTAATTTTAACTTTGCTTCCATCATGGCCAAATTATTCACAAACAGTTGCTGATAGGTGGTTTGGGTTAAGGACACTATTTGTACACCAAGTGAATCTTCCC
>NW_010353063.1:0-847 GCF_000700745.2 Antrostomus carolinensis | reverse complement strand
TTACAAAGAATGATAATGAGACTTTTCAAGTGTAACCTCAACCTCCTACATTTTTAGATTAGTTTAATTGCACTGAGGTCACTGATATAATTTTTCACTACATCAGTGTGAATTGCAATGTAGGAACTAAGCCTGCAGAACTTGTTGGCTGGTGATTTGTCTATCAAGAAATACAAACAACAGTAATGCTAAAGAAACTACTGGAGGGTCTACTATGATAGAAGTGATATCTGGCTTACTTGGCAGGACTGCCTGGATTTATTGTTGTCTAACAGTATTTGAGTGATATAACTGACAGAGCTGCTTTCAAAACCTACCAAAAAAAAAAGTATTTTGTCCATGAAATAATTTTATCCTCAAGCAAACAGGTGCAACTCTCACAAAAACACTAGGACCTAATGAATATGTAGGACCTATGTCTCATCTGGTCATGTACGTTTCTGGTTCTTCATAGGTTTCATAGTCTGAATCATTGGACTCAACATACGTTCCTCTCTTAGCTTGAACACATTGCAAAAAAGAAAGCAACTTCACCAAAACAAATTAATTTCCTACAAAGCTACAAGTGCAAGGCACAGTTGAATGTTTTCCAATTTATGCTCTTTTAAAAGCCTACAAAGATTTGGATCTCTCTCTGTATGTGCCAGTCACTTTTGTTGACCAAAAGGTCCATAGGGAGTCTACAACCCAAACTTTTCTGTTAGATGACAAAAACCTACAGCAAGCTGTCTCCATATCGGAAAATCTGTGTCTAAAATACCTGTTTTATGTTAGAGAAGATTCCAAATACATCTAAGTCACTGATTTTTAGCTTAAGTTATGCCTGTGCTTTTATTTAAAAAAAAAA
>NW_010353062.1:0-845 GCF_000700745.2 Antrostomus carolinensis | reverse complement strand
GGCCTTCATGAAACTCTAGCTTTGTTCCCTCTCTGGCTGCAAGTCCTACTCTGCAGCAAACAGCACAGCAGAAGGGAGGAGGTGTCATGTTATCTCCAAGCTGTGGGCATGCAATGTACTGCTGCTGTTGCCTTCAGCTCTACACTACCCAAAGCCTTTGCCAGGGACATTGCCGAGTCGCACTGCCTAGTCCAGGGCCATGGCCCCCTGCCACTTCTGCCCCATTAGGATGTTGCCTATTGACACAAGGTTGGTGTGGTCTGGTTAATGCTGGTTAATGTCTTCACTCAAGTTCACGCATTTTAACATAAAATCCTAACATGTTGCACTCAATAATAACAAAGGAAGCTTCATCTGCAGCATCTGGCTTACAGGCTCTGAAGGAGAAAGAGGAAACAGGTTGTGTTTCTTAAAACAGGATAATCAATTGTAAACCAGCAAATACATTTTAGGAGATACAGAGGTAAATTATATTGTCTGCTACCATTATGACTTTGAATTTGCTGAAGGGAAAAAAAGCTCCACCCTGGCACACAAAAGAGCCTCCTGCCTGCTAACTTTGACATTTTGCTGTTTCTTGCTTAGTGTTCTGCTTGTGCAACCCCACCAAGTTTCCCCTACGTCACTCTTGCAACCTGTTTCCTGGTCACTTTGGCCTCTGCAGGAACTTGGCAAAGCTCTTCTCCATGTGGATGCTTATGTGTCATAATAAATTGTACCCTCCCATCCATCCGCCCACCCACCCACCCATTTAATAAACCTGCAGACGTGACCTAGGATTTCCTCCACAGGGAATGGACAGTAAATAAGTTGAATCTGGCAGCAACCTCCACATTTCAGTGACT
>NW_010353061.1:0-842 GCF_000700745.2 Antrostomus carolinensis | reverse complement strand
TTTTTTTTTTTGTGTTCACTTCATATATTTGAAGATAGTATTTGGGTATCAGGATCAGAACCGGAACTGATGTCTGGGCCAATTGCAGTTGAATAAATCAATTTAATCACCTTGCAAACACTTGACACCATCAAAACTGTTTAGTCTACCAAGCTTGTATAAAAGCATTACCTCATACAAGCTGAAATGTAATTTCAGTCTTATGTAAACAACTTGCATCTGTGACTTTCCATGTTACTTGAGCATATCTCATGGTTTCTTATTTATTCCAGAAGTTTATTATTATGCTGGATTTATTGGAGCACTCAGAAAGATATTTCTAGAGTTTTCATGGCTATGTCATGTACATGTTTGCCTTTCAAATAGAAGGGATAGAGGGGCATCATTCAGTCTCTGCGTGCATTCTTCAGATCCTTTTTTTGGCATTATGGAGCAGTATCACTGCTATTTCCAAAATGTTACCCTGTGAGTCTCAGAGACGGGGGGAAATTGAATTTCTAGGTAGACTCCCACACGAAGGACAACTGAGAGATCCAAATTTCACAGTAATTTTTAGTGTCCTGAATGGTTGGACCTGCATAGTTGTTTGGGATTTTTAAACTATGGGAGTTCTGAGCACAGGAATAAACAACTCATTTTCGTATCTGGTATAACAGAGAGATGCTTGTAACTGTGTTATTTTGATAGGACACAAAATCTAGAGGCACGTTGTTTCTATTCCTCTCCCAAACTGCAAGTTTGGAGATTTAAATTCGCTCTCTCCAAACTGTATCACTTCTCTAGGGTTTGAATGATGAAATGGGCAACTAAGAAATGTATTCTGCAAAATTTCATCTTACCTG
>NW_010353060.1:0-847 GCF_000700745.2 Antrostomus carolinensis | reverse complement strand
TTTTTTTTTTTTCCACTTAAAGCACATATTTATGAGCTTTTCTAAATATAGATTTTCTTTTTTGTGTAAGATTATGCTCTTTAATTTTGATAGGGAAGATAGAGAGAATAGGTCATATTGCTGGCATGTAATTATAGAAATGCATGGTAAAATAGGCAAATTCTTTGATCAATAAGGCTCTTTATCATTATACAGCCTCTTATAGCCACATGCTCATTAGGAGAGTCATGAATTCAAGTCTTTTATGAGAGCTTCATTGGTACAAAGTATTTATTTCAAGCACTAGTATCTCCAATTATCATTCTGATGCAGTTCAGCAGTGTTGAAAATTAATGCCAATCACAAGATTTCCTTTGAACTTTCAGAAAAGCAGAGCTGGAGCAGAGTATACTGCTGCCTTCTGAACTTCAGAACAGTTTAGGCACCCTCTTTGCATACCATGCAGCGCAAATTTTTGACTCTAGCATGGATAATGACAGGAAGCTTGAAAATCAATTACCTTTAAATACTGCACAAGGAAATCCTTTTGATTTCTCATCAAAAGCACCTGGGATATGTGGTGCTTAATTGTCATTTAAATTATATGCAAATCTTGTTAAAAGATACCAAAATGAAAATATATTGCCTGTTTTCCCTTTTGTAGAGCTGCTATTAGCTACCTGGCTTGTTGAGCTTGTTGTCTATAGCCAATACACTCCAGGTTTCATATGTCACATGAAGGTTGGCTCTTGGGCTGTATGCAACTTGAATAGGTCAAGTTGGCTGGCTTATGAACTATGCTTATGCTCATGCTGCTCAAAGCAAGACATAAAAATTTCAAAAAACCCTTTTAGACACTTGCCTGGAC
>NW_010353059.1:0-846 GCF_000700745.2 Antrostomus carolinensis | reverse complement strand
AACCCAAACCAGTCTATGATTCTGTAAGGTGGAAAGGAAGAAAACAGGGCAGAGCTGGGAAAATAAGTCAGAGCACTTGGCTGGCTGAGCAGAAGCTGGAACTGACTCCAGCCCCATATACCCTAATTTTTGATTTGCAGCTATCAGGGTGTCCTGGTCTCCAGCACCAGCAGGACAGGGGTATTTTTACCTCCTCACCACGTTCTTTCTCTAGGCGATGACTTCTTTCACTGATGCCTGAAGCCATCCCTGTGTATTAGATCCCGATGGGAATTCTAGTTGCTTAAGCATGGAAAAAGTGCTGCACTGGTTACAGCACAAGAGTCAGTGCCGTGGTGTGAGATGCTGCAAATGCCCAGGGAGGTCGGAGAGGGCTCCAGGGGCCAAGAGCAGCGTGTGGGTGTAACAGAGTCAGAAAGGGAGGAGCCCCTTGTCCTTAGAAACTGCACAAGGCTGGCTGCCTTCAAAGCAATTTCCGAACATTAACTGAGCTGCACAAGATCCCTGCAGGTAGTTAATTAAGTATCATCTTCTTTTGAAAGATGAGAGGGAAGAAAAAAAAATATATAAATAAATTAAAGGCACGTAACATGCCCAAAGGATGAAGGAAGTGGTTATCAAAACCCAGAGCAGCAACGGGCTCTTCCCAGCTCCTCGCCCTTGGCTTCAAAAGGGGACCAGGTTATTTGTTTCTAGCAGGTAATCCTTCAGCAAAAAAGATTTAGGGTCTGCAGGAAGATTTTCATCTTTTTTTGCTTTATGGCCACTTCTCATCCTTCTGTTTGCAGGTACAAAATGGACCTGGAGAGCTTTGGGAATGAGAAAACTCAAAATAAAGGTTGAAAG
>NW_010353058.1:0-842 GCF_000700745.2 Antrostomus carolinensis | reverse complement strand
CCCTTGGGGACACAAACTTGTCCCCACACCCCTGGGGACAGTTTCTTGGTCCCTAAAGCTGTTGATCACCGCAAGGGGACATGAATTTGACCCCACACCCTTGGGGACAATGTCATAGTTCCTGAAGCTGTTGAGCCCCTCCCATCTCTCATGTCACCCAGGTGGCAGTGCCATCGGTCACCCCCCACGCTTGTCCCTGTCCCTTGGGTGACACTGGGGACTGTGTGGGGACCCCCCCGTCCCTCTGCAGGTGCCGGGGGTGATGCTCAGCCTTGGCCTCTTCGGTGTCGTCGTCACTGCTGCCATCGTGGTCCTGATCTACCGGCTGCGCCTTAAGAGTGAGTGGCACCATCATGGTGGCTTTGGGGACAGGGGCTGACAATGTCACACCCTGATAACCTGTCCCTGTCACCCTCTGCAGAGACACCCGCCCAGGGGACACCAAAATACCGTTTCCGAAAACGCGACCAAATGCTTTTTTATGGCCGCAAAATCATGCGCAAGGTGACGCTGAGGGTGACAGCTGGGGTGGATGTGGTGATGTCACCACCGAGTGACACCTCAACTTGTTGTCCCCAACTTCAGGTCTCTCAATCCACCTCTTCTTTGGTGGACACCACCATCTCCAGCACCTCACAGCCTCGGATGAAGAAAAAACTCAAAATGCTCAATATCGCTAAAAAGTGAGATGCTACCAGCGGCGGGAGGGCCCGGGGGGGTGGTGGTGGCCTTGTCCTGATGTCACCTCCTTGTCCCCAAGGTTCCTGCGGATCCCGAAGGAGCTGCCGACGCTGCAGCTGAAGGATCCTCCCCCTTTGGTGCTGGAAGCAGATCTGACAGAG
>NW_010353057.1:0-820 GCF_000700745.2 Antrostomus carolinensis | reverse complement strand
CTAATGAAACCAGGACAAACTGTCACACCATTTTAGAAACCTTGGAATTAATAGACACATTTAGAATTATATTCATGCCTTGGGGTCCCAGTGATACCACTTAGGAGCCAGAAGGGATGCTGGGCCAATTACTGTGCTGGAGGAAGTCAGTCTGATATGCAGAGAGAGAGCCTTGCACAGGGAGGACCTGAGTCATCTCATGCCATTGGATTTTAGTGCTGTGGATTGCCCCCTCTTTCATTTGGAAGTGTGGACATAGTCAAAGACAACAACTACTAGTTCCTTTTTTTCTAGCCTGAAGTCTATTATTTACTCTTCCACGTCCACACAGTTTGAAAGGATGATTTATCTGAGTCTTGTCAGCAGAGGGGAGAAGCAATCAGCAGGTTGTATTAAGTGAAGCCAGAACTGCAGACCTAGCACAGCCCCAATTCATGGAAGTGGTTGAGTTGGTCAGGTGCTTCAATCCATTCTCTCCAGGTGAATCCCTTAGGCTCTGCTGGAATGCTGGCGTGCTCCCTCAGTTCAGGTCTAAGGGCACAAAAAGGTTCAGCTCTTCGTAGGATATTAGAATATTTTACCTCCATTTCTACTGAAATCAGTAGATATTGGGAGTGATTTCTTTGAAAAATCAAGCCTGCTTGCTGGTGAGCGTGTCTGCACTTTTTTCAAACACACCAACCTCCTACGTAATATCCTCCTCCATTTCAAATTGAAGAAAGTACTGGAAAATTGGTATTTGCCAGTTTTTTTCCTAGCTCAGAAACAAGAACACATTAAAAAATATGCTCTTTCCAGGAAAGATTTCACCATTTGTCTG
>NW_010353056.1:0-821 GCF_000700745.2 Antrostomus carolinensis | reverse complement strand
CCCTTGAGCGGTTACGGTGAGGCCAAGCGTGTTTCAGGATTGCGATTGGTATTTTGAAACCTGGGCCAAATCGCAGAGAGCATCGGCCTGACAATACCAGTGCGGTGGCAAATTGCTCCGATGCATTTGTCACCATTGCAACAAACTTGTGTTTAAACACAGTCTGCTATGCTTATCATGTTTACAGATTAAAAATATGACCTTTATAAGTTAAATAAAAGAGCTTTTTTTTTCCCCCATACTATCCTCCCTCCGTGTTTTTAATCAAAACCACAAACCAACACATGTATCCATCCTTCTATCTGCAATAGTTTGGGATTCCACTCTCAAATACTATACAGATGAAACGAACCTTTATGTGCTAGCGATTCGCAATGCAGTAAATTCTCCTTTCCAAACCTGCCATCTTCATTAAAATCTTATTTGCTTGATAATCTCCTTTGATCGCTAAAGTTATAAGAAGCCCCCTCCTCTTCTTTTGATACTATCAGTGTAGCTTTTGACCAGAGAGCATGATGAATTAAATGTATGACAGATATGACAGGTGAGGAGTGCTTGGAGAGGGCTTAAACAGCAGGGATAAGACAAAGCCCCCATTTAAGAACAAAACCCCTACCCGATGGCTAGCCCGTTAATGACCAACCACTCTATTTGTCCTGGTGGATGAGGAGCAAGCTGATACTACAGACAAAGCTTTGTTAGCCACGGGGCTGTTCTTCAATCAGGCCACACAACCAACTAATTGAAATGCCCAGTTTTCCCCCCCTCAGGATTTGATATACAAGCTAAGGGTTTTCTAGGTATACACTTTCCCCCCCCCC
>NW_010353055.1:0-847 GCF_000700745.2 Antrostomus carolinensis | reverse complement strand
CTATACAAACCCTATTCTTATCAACAACTTTAATCCCAAATTTATTCATGGTTGTCAGGTACAAATACTGTAAATTACAGTTACATAAATGTGGCTTTATTACCAATTAATCTTATGTTAACATTTTTCATCATGTAAAACTGTCTTTTCCTCTTGCATCTGCATTAGCTGAGATGCAAGTATTTAAAAAGCAGAAGGAAGGAAACTGGCAACTGAATTTATTACATTGATGTTGTGAACCCTGGGATTATTCTGTAGCTTTGCATGATCTAATTACTTCTTGCCAAACAGCCTTATCCTCAGGATTCTTTGCCTTGAAGTGATGTTATTGAACCTGAGGAGCCATTGAGTAACTTGGGGGAAAACTTGTGAAAGAAATGGAGAAAGTCTGTGTATGTTTAAATACACTTCTGGAGCAGTTTGTCTTCGGCTCGGGACCTGTTGCTTTTCAAAGTACCCAGTACTTCCAGTGTAGTGAAAAATTACTGTCTGAAAGGAACTATCCAACATACATGCTTTAAAGAAGCTCTGTGTGTCCTGTCATCTTGTCACTTGCTGTGTTTTCTATTTGGTAATTTATTGGTGCAAAATGTACACGTTTCAAAAGGTCTTACAGCTGTTTAAAGCAGAGTAGGGAAGAAGGATGAAACAGTACTGTTGTAGATGATAAAACTCTGGTAACTGAAAAAGTACAGGAGAAAGGGTAGAATTTAAATAGTTTGTTTTGGAATATCTCGAGGCTTCTTACTATATTATCACTGCAACCCAATATACACAGACAAGTATAAAGTATGTTGAATAATCCAGGACGGGATATGAACTGGGGTATACGTTAGTCGATATTCAT
>NW_010353054.1:0-846 GCF_000700745.2 Antrostomus carolinensis | reverse complement strand
TTGGTTTGTTGGGTTTTTTTGGTTTTGATTTTTGAGGGTTTTTTTGGGGGTAGTTATTTTGTTGTTTGTTTTTTTCTATTTTTGACCCTACATTGCAAAAGAATATACTTTTTTAAAACAATGCCAGTACTTCCAACCTAATCTAGCACTTTCAGACAGGTGAGATTGCCAAGTGAAAAAGCTGTTTCCAATTTGGACTGTATCTTCTTTGCCTGTGCCATCTCAAACTCCATCACACATTCACTTTTATGTGTGAACATGAGCACTTTATGCAACAATCTCAGTTTTCACATGGAGTAGGACATTCAGAAGAAAAGTTGCGTGATGCCATTACTGATGGACATTTTGCATGGTCAAAGACTTGCAACTGTGTAAGGAAAAGGTGCATGGTGACACACTACCTGCACCCCACAAGAACATTGCCAGTACACTCCAGGTCCAGGTAACAATTCAGTGGGTTTTCATTATGGGCAATGAAGGCTGTCCTGATAATGCAGCTCCTGTGGAACCAGATATATGGCTCAATTCTGGCAGATTCAGTGGGATCTCTGGATTACAAGAGATAAATATTATCACTTTAAGACTTCCTTCCTGAATCTTTTAGCATTAGCTCCACAGAGAGCTTTACCATTTTGCACCTAAGTGGTCACAGTTTGGTGTGTGACACCAGGCACTTGACTCAGGACTTTTCCAGCTAAAAGAATGAAGTATTACAGCTGGAATGGAAGAGAGATCTTTTCCACATAGTATTTAATCACCTGGCTACACTGGAGAAAATCAGACAAAAAACTCAGATCCTTGCTTTGAACTATCCTGGTGTTGTTGTTTGTTTTGTTTTGTTTTTTT
>NW_010353053.1:0-830 GCF_000700745.2 Antrostomus carolinensis | reverse complement strand
AAAGCCTGTGCACCTTGGTGGTACTTGTAGTAGAGGCTCCATCGCATTGCAGATGGGCCAAGAGAATCGTCTGCTGTGTTACTGACTATTCAGCTCCTGTGTGGATCAGCATGGGGTTGCCAGCCAGGAGTAAAAACACGTTGGAATGCTGAATCCTGTTCTTCAAGTACAATTAATACTGGGTTTAGCTGAATCAACTTACTTTGGTAAACGAGACCACCCATGTAAAGGCTTGGCAGTGTTAGTGGCCCCTGTACACGGAGGAAACTCATTAAACCCCAGCCCTGGTTGTTTATTGCTGTCTGATGCTGAACAAGGAGCTGTAGCATGGGTGTGCCAGCACCTCTGAACGTCTCTGAAGCACCTTTGCATAGCTCTGCTCTCTTTAAGAGCCCCTTTTCTTTGGGTCCTGTCATCTGTCTTGTGAGGCTGGCATTGCAATCGATGGCTTCCAGGAACTTGTTTGAAAATGAAATGAAAATCCTATTGATTTAGTCTGGAGATCAAGCCTTTTCCTTTCTCTTTTTTCCTTCTTTGTAAATCCACTGATGGATGTGGATAGGCAGCAGGGTTTAACTGAGGTTTTAGCCCTTGTTGTGTTGCATTTTACATTCCTGAGATCACTCAGCAACTCGTTCGAGTGCTTTCAATTTGCACTGACTTCAGGAGGAGGCTTAATACTTGCCTGAGCAAACTTGCTACCTTGGTAGATCCTTATCTGAGTTGTCCCTGTGTTGTGCAGGTTACCAGGATGGGAATAAAAAACCCATTTTCTTGTTTTAATCTTAGTCTTGTGTGACTGTTTACAGGGGCTCTGCTGTTGCTGTGAA
>NW_010353052.1:0-844 GCF_000700745.2 Antrostomus carolinensis | reverse complement strand
TTTTTTTTTTTTCTTTTCTGCTTAGTCTTTCTTACTGTTGAAAATAGTGTTTTGTCTGCTAAATAAAAACCAAGAAAAAATAAGGATGATTGTTCGAGTAACTGTATTCTGCTATTACCTAATTGTGCTCTGTTTCTCCTTTGCCACCTTTAGAAGGCTTAGCTGCTGACTAAACTAAGATGCTGTCTGTGTGATTGTCATCTCAAGGACCGTAGGTGAAAACCTTCAAATTCAGTTGGAGGTTTGCAGGCAGTATTGGAGGGAAACAAGATTTTACCTCATGTTTTTTGACTTATTTTGTGAGATAACAAACAGATTCTAGCATGCTTGGATTTTCTAACTGCTAATATTCTTACATCAACCACTGTCAGCAATTTTTTAGGGTGTTTGCGAACAGAAAGGCAGATACGGTTCTGAGGAATAAACACAAATGGTGGGATTCACATCATGATTCAAAGCACTTAGTTATTCATTTCTCCCTAAAACACATGCCTGAGGTAAGACTCAGTTATAAACACAGGGGTCTAATGCCACAGTAGATACTGCGGTATGCAAGATAGGCATCTAACTGACAGATACATAAGAGAAATAAGAAGGCGGCTTGTAAGGGAAAAAGCTATTTCTTTGAGCCCGCAGTCATTTTGGGTATATGGATTATGCTTTTCTCTAATGGATTTCCCAAGTATTTAATTTATTCTCTCTGTTTCTTTCTTACCTCTCCAGTAGTTACACAAAGAGTTGAAGAGTCAATCAGATACTCTATTACCATGCATGGTGTAGTTATAAAAAGAGTTAAACATGAGAGAATATAAAGTAAGGGCAACTGATATTGAGTCAAAAAGAA
>NW_010353051.1:0-835 GCF_000700745.2 Antrostomus carolinensis | reverse complement strand
CCTTCCAATCCTAACCATTCTATGATTACTGTGGCAGCACTTACAAGAATGTGACCATTAAATCTTCGTAGTCAGATCATAGTATGGATCACTCAAGAAAAGGCAAAGTCCATAAATTTTAACCACTGAAGTCAATGACATTCGAATTTATATCAGAAAAAAGAGCTCTTTACTGAACAAAGGTGTTTCAACCAAAAGTTCATAACTACCTAGCCAAACCTTCAAGTAAGTTTGGCTGTTGTCTTTTTCCTATTGCATAGGCAAGTTCTTAATTACTCCTGTTGAAAAACTAGTAATACAGGCTACATTTGTTGACTTACTTTTTAAAAGTATTGAAAACTTGGAAAATTTTGCTTCTTCTATTTTAAAAGTACTCTTGAGGGAATGTCCTGCAACTCAACTTCAAGCAACTATCATCACACCCAGGGAAACTCAGGTGCATTTTTTTTTTTTTTATCATATTGAAAAGTTTTAAAATACAACGCAGTAGAATTCATTTAAGTCTCTAAATTTGTTTCAAGTTTTTCTAAAAAAACTGACAATAAATAAAAGGAAGAAAAAATGTGACATATCTATTCAGTCCATCACTAACACAACCCAGGGTCACCTGTCCTGAAAGCATTTCTGGTAGATATTTATTTAATCACATTTAAAACTCTTTACTTCACATAAAATCTGTAATTTCCACAATCTACTCTAGCTTTTAGCCATCCTTGCAGTTAGAAAACTGAAAGATTGTTGTAATAAACTCCATTTGGGATTATTCTGTCCAAGCTACACAAAACACTTTACTTAGAAAATTACCCTCAAACCATTTTATTTGTAATGCAATTTT
>NW_010353050.1:0-836 GCF_000700745.2 Antrostomus carolinensis | reverse complement strand
AAAAAAAAATGCCTCCTCTCGGAAAGGAAAATGCCTGCTTTCTAATCAAAGAATTCCAGTTCTTAGACAAGAGGGTGACCTTCAGATGCTCAGACACTCATGAAGTACAAGCCACTCAGCTTCTGTTGTGATTTTTCTGGAAGACAAAAAAACTTCCAGCACTGAAGTTGGAATTAGATGTTGTTACATTGAGTAATTCTCAGTCTGTGTAAAGTGAAAATACAGTAGCGAGATGGATGCATTACATTCTACTTAACCTGATTTTTCTTGGTTTTACATTATCAGTATACTGCAGCTACTGACTGTAGTTTTGCTCTAGTAACTTTTGTGAAAGGCTATGCATACTGTGCAGGAAGGTACATAGAGGAAGCAAAGAGAAAGGAAGGGAAAGGTTTGGAATCTGTAGATTACTGAGGAAGATAAAAATTACTACTTTCATCATCTAGTTACGTCTCTAAGTACGTCCTGAGATACACACAGGGAAAATAAGATAAAAATGATTTTGTTATTTCTTATCAAATGTGGTAAAATAAAGAAAAAAATTCTGCTGCTGTTACTAAATGTTTAAATTACTGAAAGCTGTACATTTTCTTAGCAAAACTGGAATGAGAACACCACTTTTGTATAACTAAACCAGAACTAGAATTATTTTGTTACATAGAGATTAGAGTAAGAAATTTTTTAAATCATTATATGGCTAGAATAACAGGGGAAACAACTTGTTCCCTGAACAAAGGAACTAATGAAACCTGCTTTCATAGATCTACTGTCATCTTTGAAATTACAGTATATATATATATGTCTATATCTATATCTATCTTTATATACATATATAT
>NW_010353049.1:0-845 GCF_000700745.2 Antrostomus carolinensis | reverse complement strand
AAAAAAAAAAAAAAAGTTCTATTTAAATGAAGAACTGAATATTTTAGAGACAATCTCTTTATAATTTCCACTGTGTGCCTTTTCTTTTTTAGTCTTATTGCTTTGAAAGGCGAAGACACATGACTTTTATCCTTCCTAAAATATCTTAGGGCAGCAAACTGACATAAAATACATCTTCCTGCATACGTGTGCACCCAGTTTCTAAGACCATTTCAGTACAGTTGCTAGAGGAATAATAAATTATTCAGTTATCTAATACTAATTATTGCTCATTACAGAACCTTGTGAACAGTAGTCTGTTGACTGGAATGGTTTATTTACAGATAGTGTGATATATTTTTCTTACGATGTTTCTGAATTTTGTTTGCCTGTCACAGCATAACTGAAATATCAATGAAATAAAGTGAAATACTGCTTGCATTGCCTGGAAGGCAATTGTTTAAGATCCATGGCTTTTAGAGCACTAGATATAACTTAGCTTTGAACTACAGGTTACTAGACTGCAAATTTAATGAATAATAATGTCCCTACTAGGAATTTATTTACAGTTCAGTATTTTGTTTGAATGGCTATGCATGTCAAGAGAAAACTATTACTTAATTGCTATACTGAGATACCACTCACTAAGTTTAAAAAAAAAAAATTTAAAAAAATTCCCCAGAAGTAGGTATAGGTAGAAACTTACATCTGGTTATCTTGTTGTTAAAGTGTAATTTCTGGTCTCCAAAGTGTATACAGAATTCAAAGGGATTTTTTCAATTGTC
Source organism: Antrostomus carolinensis (assembly GCF_000700745.2). Lineage (NCBI taxonomy): Eukaryota > Metazoa > Chordata > Aves > Caprimulgiformes > Caprimulgidae > Antrostomus > Antrostomus carolinensis. The sequence continues at coordinate 81 of NW_010353049.1, read as the reverse complement.
AGCATCCTAGAGAAGATAAGGGTAATGCAGATGAATATGTTAGGCAGCCCACAGGCTGACATCCCACACAACAATTTGTCC
>NW_010353048.1:0-833 GCF_000700745.2 Antrostomus carolinensis | reverse complement strand
CTGCTGCCCTGCCAGGGAGGGCTGTTCTCTCCCCTTGCACTCTGAACATAGATCCCCGGGGACTTGTCCAGAGTCACCAAGAAAGTGTGTGGCAGGCAGGAGCTTAGTCTTTAGTCTGCACTCACAAGCCAGAACTCCCTCCAGCCATTCTTCATCACACAGCTTCTTTGATGAAGAAGCTGTGGCTGCCAACTCGCAGCGGTGGTTTGGAAGCAGGAGGTTTTAATGCCTGCAAAGCGCTTTACCTCTCCGTGGCACCCTTAATCCCAGCTCCTCAGAGAGTTCATCATCATCATAAAAAAATTATTTACAGTTTTATCAGTACAAGATGACTGCGTTGGCCTCTTAGAGGCATGATTTTCTCTTTAAGAGTCACAGATGCTGCCAAGAGAACGAAGCCCAGAGCGATATAGCAGAGCGTGACAGGCGGTGGCATGTCAAGTCGTAACGTCTGAAGGCTGTGGCAGTAAAGTCGACGTCTCGCTAATGGCCGTGGCAGGCTCCAAATGCTGACAGCATTTCCATTTCTTTATTTAAAGCTATATTATCCTGTTTCCTCAGTCTTCCTGATCTACATAAGTAATTATCATTGTGCCTGGGTGGGTGCCAAACTTGACTGCAGTCTAGGAGAGATGATCCATAATGTTGGCAGTTTTATACTCCGAAGAACGGAGCAGGTTGTTTCTGTTAAACTGCAGCTGTTCTCGGGCAGTTACAGAGCTGGGCTGTGAAACTATTAATGACAGAGTTACGGATTGTCACGCAACATTAGCTGGTGCCTAGGAAGAGTCGAGGCAGATGTGGAGGCTCTTCTCAGTGATGCCCAATGGTAG
>NW_010353047.1:0-843 GCF_000700745.2 Antrostomus carolinensis | reverse complement strand
AATGAAAATTACTCCTTCAGGAACATCTTGTCAGTACAACCAGTATCAGTATGCAGTAAGGAAGATTGTTTTAAGAATAATCAGCAAACAAGGCACTACGGTACAGGCTACCATGAGTAACCTTAAGTTCTTCAGGCACTCATGAATTGCATGAAGAATTAAGAACTATAACAGTACAAGCCAGGACTTCTCAAGATACAGGAAAATCAACACTTTCATTCATAGCCATCTGTCTGCATGCTGAGATACATCCTCAAGAGAAACTGTCCTGCTTGTTGGCCAAAGACACTAACTGCTGCAAATTAAAGTATGCCCAAAAAAAGCCCATCTAAAATGTCAAGCGTATCTTGTGCATATAGCATTAGTGCACTTCAAAACAAGAAAAATAAATTGTTTGTGACACTTGGACTAGCACCAGATGCAAAGAGGAACAGAATATCAGCACATCAGCAGGCAGCAAATGCATTCAGCTGCAACGATTTCTTCAGCAGTATGCACAAGAAAGTGAAAATTCAGCCAAAGCTATTAAAATTACAAGGACACAATCACCAGGACACTACTACAACCAAGGACAAGTTTACAGCTAAGAAAAGAATAAAGGCTGATGCTGCAGGTCCTACAAAAACATCACATACTCCCGATTTCAGTTAAAATACCCAAATTCAGAAACCTCAATGACCCTAAACCTGAAACAAAAAATTCAAAAAGGTGAGTAAAAAAAAACACACCACAAAAGTACTAAGAGCAAACAATATACTGTGACATCCTAGCAGCAGCTTAGAGGTCTGCAAAGCTTTAAAAAGGCGAGTATGCAACACCTACCTCAGGAAGAACTCATTGCAC
>NW_010353046.1:0-844 GCF_000700745.2 Antrostomus carolinensis | reverse complement strand
GAGTGAGTGAGTGAGTGAGTGAGCATCTGTGTTTGGCAGCTTGCCAAAGGAGTGAAACCACCACAGGGACAAAAGCAGATTAGGCACTTCAGTACCTACGGTAAATGTCTTGGTTGTGAGCCTTGTAATACATGAACTAAGTAGTGTCTGCAGGCAGTGCCACTGCTCCAGTCTCCCAGAAGAAAGCCTGCATGGGCGCAGGCTGCATCACTACCCTACAGGGCACTGCAAAGACAACCTGTGCTCCTGCCGGTAGCACAGCCTGCCATCTCAGTTGGCAACATCTCCCAAGCTGCCTTTCCCCAAGCCAAGCCTTGTACCTGCACAGGATCCCTTTTCCATGGACAGATCATCCAGTGCTACGTTGCTCCAGGTATTCTCACCCCATTCTCCCTCCAGGACAATCTAAGGGAAGGGATGGTTCCCAGCATTAGCTCTGGCCACATGGGTCAAGTGTTGTTAGAAATCACAGTTCATCTGAGATGGCAGCGAGAGCCCGTGCTCTTACCTGCATGTTTCCTGTGCTGTGCACTGTGATCTCTCCCAAGTTCCATCTGTCCCCGTGGTTCCCAACGCTGCTCCAGACCAGCACTAGTTCATCGTCCTTAACCACGTACACCCGCAGGGCCATTGTTTCGGCCGCTCCATACATGTGATACCAGAAGCGGAAGCAGTGCGGTCCTTCTGAACTGCACACGGGACTGACCAGGTGAGCCACAAAGCCGGGGAGGGCATTGCTCCCTTGCAGGTAGATGTAGTAGCCATCTGAAACAAAGCGTGAGCCACACTGTCACATGCACATCAAATCTGGACAAAGCAGACAGGGACAACCCAAGCACAGTCC
>NW_010353045.1:0-844 GCF_000700745.2 Antrostomus carolinensis | reverse complement strand
AGCCAGACTCTTCAGTGGTGGCCAGCAATAGCCTGGCCTACTCAGGTTAACTGTTGTGTGGATCCCTGACTCCTTGATGTATAGTGTTCCCCTGATGAGGATCATGACATTCTGTCCCTCCATACAGTCAATGTTTCCTTAAGATATGATAAACTACAGATTGTATTAGTAACATTCAGACTTCTCAAGCCCTGATTACAAGGCCCAGGAGAGCAGGTATGCCCTGTTCAAGATTACTGACTCATCAAATATAACGTGTTTTGCAAGGCTCAAAATGCACCATAGTACTACACTGTACAACTAATGGAGATGGAAATAATTATTATTCTAGGATACATAGCTATGTATAATACACACACGCACAGAGAAATTCTTCCAATATACAATAGAAAATGCAGCAAAAAGAGAGGTCCAATCATTTTAAAAAATGTACATCTGCTAAGATCTTTTCATTCAGTTTCTGGTCATAATCTCCCAACTTCTTGAGGAGATGCATTTGTTTTTAACTTGTCTGTGAGCTGTAACAGTAGTGTGAAGAACCTTTAGCAAGATAACTTTCTATGCAATCACTAGTATGGCTTGAGAGTGTTTTTAATTGAAAATTGCTTTCTGATATGGGTACTATCAGATTAAGTCAGTAATAACAAAATGTTACAAACATATCAAGGTCAAACCATGCAGAGAACAGGATGAGAAGAGGTGAGGTTCAATCTGTTCTTAGAAGTTATTTATCCACCAACATCTGAGAAGCATAAGGATAGTTTTAGCATCTAAAAAAATACCTGTAGGTCAAAACTTCCCCAGTAGGAGAGGCTTGTGAATTGTTGACACAGGGTCTCCTGAG
>NW_010353044.1:0-844 GCF_000700745.2 Antrostomus carolinensis | reverse complement strand
TCCAGGAGAGGGTTAAAGTACCTACAAGGCACTTTCTTCCCTCTCCAGAAATATGCTTTAGACACGAGGAAGGTGCCCGTAAACATCAAGAGAATTGATACACAGAGGGTGAAAATCCTCCCAGAAATGGCTTTTCAATCCAAGGGTGGGACTCTCCCACTCCTACTGACTGGATTAACACTGTTGGTGGGGACACTACAGACCAGAGGAGAGGAACCTGCTGTGAGATTGCTCATGCGATAAGGCTGGCAGGGTCTGGATCAGCTTCTGTATCCCATCTGTCCACTGGCCTTTGCAAGCTCACCTTTCTGGCCACATTTACGACTGAGCTTTATGGGTTTTCAGAATGATCTCTGGAGCTCTTTCTGATCAATACGCAGTAGAGGTCCCTCTCTGGAGGGCATGTTCTGACATGATATTACCCTGCCATCCGTTCTCTTCTCAGTTTATAGCTCTCCTTAATATTTAAATGGCTTTCTTGCTGCAGTGCTTGTGCCCCGTTTACCCAAATAATCTATAACTCAATGACTTCTAAATCCACTTCACAAGTTGTTATATTCATTATAAATGAGTTGTAGTGCAACCTGCATCACAAGTAGATATTCTCATCTGGAGGTCTATGCTGAGATCCAGCATGAGCAGCGAATATATTAAACTCATAAAACCCCCAAGACATACCGTACCGTACAAAATGAGCTCTAACTACATGCTTTATTCCTCCTTATCACTTTTATTCACCGAGCATTCAATGGAAATGTACAACACGCACACCAAGCAGCTGTTCATGCAGCCACAGCACCTTGTGCAGCTCCTACCAAGGCTTTGCAAGTATCTCTCCAAAAGC
>NW_010353043.1:0-837 GCF_000700745.2 Antrostomus carolinensis | reverse complement strand
TGAATAAACAAAGCGAACATATGTCCCATCTTCGTGACAGATGGTTCAAACAGAGAACTATTTAGTGGCTTTCCCACAGTTGCTACTATGCAGCGCTCCCCCGAAACCCAACAAAACGCAATTAGCCTAAAATAGCGTCCCTGCCCAGATTTTTTGTTATTCGGGTGTTTTTCTGTTTTAGCTGCCACCAAATGTTGGTTTGTTTGTTGGTGGGTGGTTTGGTGTTTTGTTTAGGGTTTGTTTTTTGTTTTTTTAATAATGAAAAGAATCACTATATACTTTACTTGGCAATTTTGCCAACTATCTATTTGGCCCATTTGACTTAAGGAATTTGCTGCTTCTCACAATAAATTTTGCCTGAAGGAGTTTGCCTCACCTCATGAGATGGAAGACAATCAGGCTGGCCACTTTTATAGCGAAAACTGGATGGCAGATGGAGCTAAACTGTTGCAAGGTACTTCAGAAACACTTATTTAAAAGCTTAGCATATGCCAGGATATACAGAGACATTCACAGAACCCGAGTGGAAGCTTTCTGTTTGTTTGTTTTTTTCTTTTCCTCTCCTGCCACTTAACAGCCAGATTAATATTTCTTTAAAAAAAAGGCAAAACTGTCCAGAGTACTGATTCTCTCCATGAAGTCATAATAGTCATGTCAAGTTGCAATTGATTAAGTCACTGTTTATGTCTTGGTCATTTAATTTGAAGAGACATATATTATTATATGGTCACAAAATCTATTATCTGCTGCATGTACAAGGATATAATTGGAAAGAAACAAAGACAATGGCCAGATTTCCAGAGTATTGACCCCGGTAACTACAGACCGGTCAGCCTC
>NW_010353042.1:0-844 GCF_000700745.2 Antrostomus carolinensis | reverse complement strand
CAGTGACAGCAGATTTCCTAGCATAGTTTTCATTTTGTGCTCACCAATAATCTCCCTAAAAAAATTTATTAGATGTTTGAGAATTAGCATGGGTCACAGGCAGTTTCCAATAGTGAAATTAGAGGAGTCTGCACTTTCTATGGAGTGTATAAGAATTTAATAATATGAATATCAGTTGTTCAGTGTCGGCTGATCTGACTCAGAGAATGGGGCCCGTTGCTTTTAATATATTGGTTTAATGTATCTCACAGTCCCTCCAGACACATTTTTTTTTAAATTCTTTGAGGTGTGGTTTTCAAATTATATATTATAAAGGATTATACAAAACCGTCTGTACAAAATGGAAGGATTTCTTTTTTTTTGGGAAAACTATGTTTTCAGTCAGGATTACTGCCCAACTGTTTGTCCAACCATTGTTTTCACCCTTCATAAATGGTATGTTTACTACTTTCCAGGTGACAAGAGGGTCTAGTAATACCCACAAGACACAAGTGTTCCTAATATACTTTGGCAGGTTAACTATTCTCCAACAGAAGTGTTAAAAAATAGTACCGTAATTATGTATTAAATTAATGGATTACAGGAAACCCTTGGAGGCAGATGTGTGTATAACTGTAACCTCAGGAGCAAAAAAGTACATAAGAGTAAAGTTGTCCTCTGACCAGCATCTACTTCAGAGAAGCCTGAGGACAGGTCTTGTTTTGAGTTTGCATCCTAGCTGCAAGAGCAATCGCAAAAAATGAAACACTCTATCTAGTCAACGTTTTAGTTGAACTAGATAGAAAAAGGTGCTTGGAGCTGAGCTAAAATATAAGCAGGCACAGTCTATTTTTTTTTTTTTTTT
>NW_010353041.1:0-844 GCF_000700745.2 Antrostomus carolinensis | reverse complement strand
TGTAGTCACTCCATCATAGAAGGCCACCAGGATGGTGGGGCAGGACTTGACTTTGGTAGCACCATGCTTGCTGGGTGCACATGGAAGATGCTGAGAGTGGGGCTGGGCAAAGGGATGATCCCAGGTCTCCATTGCCTCCAGCATTGGGCTACACAAGCAGAGCCTCAGGGGAGCTCAAACTTCCTCCACGTTGACATGTGCCTGCGGGGCAATTGCGAGTTAATAATCTTTTCCTGAAACCACTTTATACTTAACATTTAGGTTTTTATTTTCCTTTCCTCTGGCATTGTTCCTTCTTTCCCAAAGGAAATGTCCTGGCCCTTATTACACGAGGGGAACAGGAACGATGCTATCGCACGGTATGGTTCTCAGCCCTAACCAACTGCAGATGAAAGGAGCAACACTCCATCTGGGCCATTAAACATCTGTATCTGAGTTGAAATGACATGTGGGGCAGAGTCAAATAGAAATATTGAAAAGCCACTTGCAAGAGTTAACCCAGAAAAAAAACCCCAAAGCACATTAAACCATTGTTAGGTGCATCTCTCTTCTCTGAGCTTTGCAGAGCAACTCAGACAACACAAGCATCGTGCTGGAGATCCACCATAGCATGGTCCAGACCTGTTATCACCCCAGGAGATGGTTATTTACAAACCTGTTTTCTCCATCTGGGAGTTATCAGGTACTCTATTGCAGTAAAAAGTTCTTCTTTATCCATCAAAAGATTAAATATATCCAGCAGTGCCATCATTTGTTCACAGTTCTCTTTTCACAGCAGGCATTTCTATATCCATGGGTTCAACCCCTTCCCTGTGGAGAAAAGGAAGCTGAGGGGAGACCTTCT
>NW_010353040.1:0-844 GCF_000700745.2 Antrostomus carolinensis | reverse complement strand
TTCTTGCCCTTCTTGAAGATAGGAGTGACATTTGTTTTCCTCTAGTCCTTGGGCACCTCCCAGAGTCACCTCAATCATGCAAAGATTATCTAGAGTGTCCCCAAAATTATATCAGCCAGCTTCCTCATGGATGCATCCCATCAGGGCCCATGGAATTATGTAGGTTGAGTTTGCCTAAATATTCTCTTACCTGATCTTCTACCAAAAAGATCTTCCTTGCTCTAGACATGCCCCTGGCTCTGGGATCTAAGAGCCAGTGTTGCTTGTAAAGCCTGATGTGAAGGAGACATTCAGTACCTTAGCCTTTTTTGTGTCCTGTGTCAACAGGTCTCCTGCACCACTCAGCAGTGGGCCCATTTTCTCTAGTCTTCCTCTAGCCACTCCTGTACTTAGAGAAGCCCTTCTTGCTTTTGGCATCCCTTGGCAGATGGGATTCCAGGTAAGCTTTGGCTTTCGTAACCATGTCTCTGCATGCTGGGACAGTGCCTCTGGGTTCCTCCCAGGTTACCTCTCCCTGCTCCTACCTTCTGTATACTTCCTTTTTATGTTTGAGTTTAGCCAGGAGCCCCTTGTCCAAACACGCAGCCTGCTGGCACTTTTGCTGGAATTCCTGCTTATTGGAATGAGCTGCTTTTGCAAATGGAGGAGGTAATTCTTGCACATTAACTAGCTTTCTTGGGACCACTCTTCCCTCCAAGGCCTTATGCCATAGGCCTCCTCCAAGCGGCTCCCCAAAGTGGCCATATCTGCTGTCCTGAAGTCTTGTGTTTTGAGCTTGTTTTTCATCCTGCTCACTCCTCTCAGGATCTCAAGCTCCACCATGTCATGGTCACTGCAGCCAAGG
>NW_010353039.1:0-844 GCF_000700745.2 Antrostomus carolinensis | reverse complement strand
GGAAATTAAAGCTTCAGCATTTAATCCACAAGTCAATTCACCTGCATTTTCACTGGCTATTGCAAGTGACTTGACCTAGGCCCAGCTGCCACCTCCTTTCTGACCCTCCAGTGAAGTCATCATCCTGCCTTCACCACATCCTGCAGCGCCTTGGGGGAGCGACGCGGGGCAGGCAGCCAAGGGCAGGCTCAGGCACAAAAGACAGCAACTGTCTCAGTTCAATTTTTCAAACCTAACCCTGCAGAAGAGGTTGAAAGTACAAGCACAAAGAAACTCTGGTATCACAGCAGCTTGCACTGGAATTCACCTCACAAAGCAACACAAGCACCACTCCAGGAAGTTCTTGAGTTCTCAAATAACTTAAATTACTTAAATAAAATAAGAGTCCATAAAAATAGCAAAACAAACAGGTGGACCCCTGTAAAATGTAGAGATACTACATACTAACATAAGAAAAGCAATCTATAAAATTTGATTTAATTTGATTTATATGGAATCTGTAAGTATGTAATTGGAAAGTGAATTAGCTCAGAAACACGTATACGTGGACAGCACAACACATAAGTGCCTATAAGTGTCTATACATATTGTTTTTATAACTGGATAAGAAAATTGCTGGATTTTGAAGCACCTTCATGAAGATTTAACATCACAACACACACATACAATTTAGCCAGCAATTATATCTGAATCTGCACATTTTGCAGATTTGAATGCAGCACATATATAATCAATATAAGATCCAGTTTCACAGAACCAGCCAATGGCAATTTTAAGATTTTAACTAAACTCCAGAGTATATGTTTCCAGAGAAACCAGCAGGACAAGCACGTTTGCTCAGTTA
>NW_010353038.1:0-843 GCF_000700745.2 Antrostomus carolinensis | reverse complement strand
TTGACTTCAGTAAAGCATTTGACACTGTCTCAGCTTTTCTCACCTCCTAGATATTTCTCCTGCTTTTTCCTGATTGCCATATTATGGTACCAGTTCTGGAGAGCTTTGTGCTCTAGTGGGGTCGGATGAACCTTTTCCTTCTTCTCTCCTCCATCTTCCTCTTTTACAGCTGCTGCACTAACATCTTGATGAGAAACCTCAATTAAATCTGCTAACTGAAGAGAAACATTAAATTCACCTCTCCATGCACACACTGAGAATGCGAGAGGGGAGGAGAAAGGAATTCTTCAGATTTACTCTACTTTTACCTAACCACTGTGAGAGGAACAAAAATAGGGCAGTAGGAACGCACTCAGAAACAATGGAAGGATTTATCCAAGTAATTAGACTCGGGCAATGGCATTGCTGCAACACCAGCGCTTCCCTTGCCAGCCTGATGCCATCAGCAGAAGCACAGATGGAAGAGGAAGGCTCTGTAATTCTTCTCTCCATGACTTCGTCCTGCGCACAGGACTTCAAACCCGCTGGTGCAGTTTCTCTGAAGACAAGCCCTCCCCACAAAGCATGAGGAGGCTGGGAAAACCACACCTCAGACCTGACCTGTTCCAAAGAGGTGCTGAAAAGCATCGAAAGACACTGTAGCACCGCACTCCACCTCTAGAAAAGTGCTGCACAGCAGCTTTTTTCGTAACTTTCCAAACCAACCTGCGTGTATCCTCTGGCCAAGGCTTCCATCTTGAACTCCTCCAGACTTCCCAAGATGTGATGGGGGAGAATCTTTTCACAGCCATCACCAAACAGTCCTGGTCCTAAAACGCGCACACACACACACACACACACACA
>NW_010353037.1:0-837 GCF_000700745.2 Antrostomus carolinensis | reverse complement strand
TCCTGCTCAAAGCAGAGCCAACTAGAATAGATTGCTCACAATTTTGTCCAGTTGGGATTAGAATATCTACATGGATGGGGACTCCAAATCTGTCTAGGTAACCTATTCCAGTCTTTGATCAGCGTCACTGTTAAATGATTTCTCTTATACTTAGGTGGAATTTACTGAATTTCAGTTTGTGCTTATTGCCCTTGTGCTTATTTGCACAGGCAATAAGCAATAGGCTTATATTAGCAATAGGCTTATTGCCTATTGTCACTTGGGGGTATCAAGAAATATCTGTCACCATCTTCTTTACACACACACACATCAGGTATTTGTATACATTGATAAGTTACCCCTGAGGCTGAGAACAAAACTCTTAGAACATGCTAGGTATTTCTGTGTTTTCTAGGCTACAGGGATCGATGCCATAAAAACAATTTTATAATTTTATCTGGGCAAAACGTTTGGTCATTTTTTAAAAACACAGGTAATACAACAAGTTAAAAATTAAATTTCTGTAATATTTTCAAAGTTAAACACATTAATTTCAGGGGTTTATGCAAAATTACTCCAGTTCTTTTAAATTTTAAAAATTAATTTTTTTGTTTGTCCTGAAATGAATTTTCTTCTTTACAGTTTTCAGAATTCTGAACATAAAGAGATTCAATTACTACATTCTTCCCACTCCATACCAGGCAAAAAAAATAAATAAATAAAAAAAATTAAAATCTGAATCCTTACTTGCTTTATTAAATCATACAGTGATCAGTCCTGGAAATCAGAAGCTTTCTTACACCAGTAGGGAAACACATTGCAAATGTAGAAGATTTATTATTATTATTATTATTATTA
>NW_010353036.1:0-844 GCF_000700745.2 Antrostomus carolinensis | reverse complement strand
GGACATCCACCCCACCAGCCCCGGCTAACAGCCAATTCCCACCCCCCCACCAGCCCCTCGGCTGCCTTCCCGTGTCCTGGAAGTGACCTGCGACGGGGACAGAGGTGGCCTTACTGCTGTCAGCTCTCCATGCAAGACCTCACCGCTGACCTTGCTGGCCTCCTTCTTCCACTCCTTGGGGCAGTACTTGTAGAGTTTCTGGGCCAGGTCCATGTACACGTGCTCATTGTCTGGGTGGGACAGAGGTGGCATCAACATCACCCGCGTGTGTCCCCTGTATCCCACCAAGCCCTGCCCTGACCCATCGGTGGGTGGTAGAAGGTGGGTCCATAACCTCCTCGTCATCTAACAAAGCCACCAAAGTGCTGGGAAAATTTGCACCCACCTTTGGGCAAACATGCACCCCCAACCTGGTGGCACCAAGTCAAGCTTGTGGTGGCATCAGCCTGGACCAACCCCACGGGGTAAGCCCCTGACTTACTCTGGATGACGCTGAGCCCAAAGAGGTGACAGTCCTTCAGCCTCAGGAGGTCACACACCTGCACCAATAACTCGTGGCACAAAATCTTCACCTGCAAATAAACCCACATGTGGTTCCTGCTGCATCTGTGCCCAGGTGACACTGAACCCCCCAGGACCTGGTGGGTGACAGGCTGGGCTGTGGGGCTCATTTTTCCATGGAGCTGAGGTGGAAGTCCCCAAAAGCAGGTTCCCACCCTGGGATGTGGGACCAGAGCTCTCCCAGGGATGGGATGCACAGGGGACCATGGGGAAGCAAGTGGTGGTGGTGGTGACCTTGCTGCAACCAGCTCGGCACTGGGGAGGTGGCTTTGGGGACAGAAAA
>NW_010353035.1:0-836 GCF_000700745.2 Antrostomus carolinensis | reverse complement strand
TGGAATAAAAATCCTTCGTTGCGTCTCTGCTCAGACGTGACACGACCAGCACTGGCCTCGCGTTGGCCAACTCGGGTGGGAAGCAAACGAGCAACTTAAATTCAGAGCGTGTTTTCCAGGCACCATCTCAGCACTGTTTGCACTCCAAAGCTCACCACCGCTATTGCTTTTATCCATATCCTCTCAGTGCAGCAAAAGGCACTTGACTAGAGAGATTTACTTGAGTAATCTTTGATTACAGATATCATTAATAACTTCCCACAGTTCAGCCTTTAATTCAAAGTCAGAGTTCCTGAAAACACAGTACAAAATACTCTTCCCAGACAAGATGCTCAAGCCAGCCACCATCCAAGCAGTTTGGCTCTTATTCACATGGTCTTTCATGGTTGAAAGGGATGATGAGGTCTGGATCACGGCAAAACACAGCCAGACTGCCTGCAGAGGGAGAGGGAAGTACCAGAATGGTCCCAGCAGCTGCAATTCCTCCCAGCTCCTCATGCTTTGTTCAAAAAGGCAGACACTTCCCAGCTACAAGAGTTTTGCTTTGAGATCAGAAGAGGAGAGCGTCTTCACCTGCCTCTAAACTGAACACATTTAGGGCAATGTGTACCCACTGTGCCACAGGGATCGCTCATCCAATATCATCCTGTTACCACATTACTTACTACATTACTATTCTTTAAACAAAATTAAGACCATTGGACTTTTAAACCCTTTGGCAGGAATCTGGCTTTTGTTTATGGCTCCAGCCTTGCCTTACTGATCTTAAGCAGGTAGTTGTTCTCTACCTGAAAGGAGGGTGTGAAGAGGTGGGGGTCGGTCTCTTCTCCCAGGTA
>NW_010353034.1:0-838 GCF_000700745.2 Antrostomus carolinensis | reverse complement strand
AGTCTGTAAATACTCAGTCTTGTTTTAGGCTGCCTGCTAGCTGAGCTCTCACACTGTCTGTCACACCTTAGAAGATGTTTTAGCTGTGTATGCCCAAATGCTGCTTGGGAATAAGTGACCATCCTTATCTTCAGAGACTCTCTTGCCACCTTGATTGCTAGGACAAAGCAAACAGTCACATTTCTGGCAGTTGGCTTGCCCCATTCTCATAAAGAAACATATAATAAACTGCAAATAAAAATGAAAAAGGGTCCATCCATCAAAATGGCGAGCCTATTCTCATCTGCATTTTCTACAATTATACTGTGTGGCTGACTCAGAAATATGCATTACCTTCAGCCAGCTATTTAGAATATTCCCTCTTCCCTGAAAGTACTACTAATATTCTGAAATTTAGTCTGTAGTTAATACCAGGAGGAGGGGCTTTGGAAACTTCTCCAGTTCCCAGTTTGGTATGTATAGTAACACTCAAAACCTCATTGCAGGCAAAAGGGAACAAACATAAGTAGAACTAAGGGGGTTTTGTTAGTCTAATTGAAATCTTAACAAGCTAATAAAAATAAATATGTATTGTTAGTTCAGGTACAATGCTACCAACAATCACAAACCAAATTAATGCAGAAAAGCTTCATTAATAATACAGGTAAAATTGTCATACAAAAGCTTCCTACTATCTGACTCTTTTTCTGGTATTGCACTCCCTGTACAATATTCCTCTGGGTCCTAAGCTGATGGTGTCTATCTTCCTAAAGCAGAATGGGAGGATGGGTGTAGTGGTTTCACTTGGGTTACAGTGAGACATAGGCATCCTGGGTCATCAACAGGAAAAGTGCAACAT
>NW_010353033.1:0-844 GCF_000700745.2 Antrostomus carolinensis | reverse complement strand
CTTTTGCTGTTGTTTTTTTCCAGCTGAACCCCAGATGCTCAGCTGTGAATAAGATCAGAAATTATGATGATCAGCTTTTAAAACCCCCTGAGGAACGGGGAGCGTGCAGCGAGGGGTGCAGTGCAGCTCTGCAGGGTGCCATCCAGCACAGCCCCATCACCCGCAGCTGGGAAACTCCTTCTGCTCCTGGGACCATCCTGGGGCTCACTGTTTGGGTTTGGAAATCCCTCTGGGACAGTCCCATTTCTGTGACCCCTCCTGTGTGCCGGTGGTTGAGGATTTACACAAGCAGGTTCTGGAAGTTTGACAGAAACGCAGCTGAAGCTCCAAATTACAATTCACAGGTGCAATAAGAAAAATGCTCCGTTTTCTCCTTTCCATGTAAAAATCTCCTCCAGTAACAGCCTGTAACCAGAGTGGGTCCTTCCAGGCCTCTGGAATCATGTAATCCTCTAAGGAGAAAGTGATTCACTCTTCTTTGATGTGATAAAAAGAGGAAAACAAGTGAACAGGAGGCACTAAACAGCCATCTTGTTAAACCCAGACAGCTTTTCCCATTTCGCTTCTGAGCTGTTTATCACCGTATAAAAAGCCTGATACTCAGCAGGGCTAGATGAAGACCAGAGTGTTGATGTCCCTATCTTTCTCACGTTTATATTCCAGCCTAAATCTCACCAAGATTTAGCTCAACAAACGCATTTACTGAGGTCTCAACTCTGATTCAATGCCCAGAAAATCATTTTGATATAGACTGGAGAAGGAACCTGGTAAACAAGCGCTGAGGTGCAGCCTTGGCAAGTTGCAGAGAAGCATCTGCTTTCCTGAGGAGGAGGAGGAGGAGGAG
>NW_010353032.1:0-843 GCF_000700745.2 Antrostomus carolinensis | reverse complement strand
TTTGGCTATTCTTGGGTGGTAAAGAAGGAAAATAAATAACTATTGTGATAATATAAATATTTACTTTTCTTCCTACTCCCTACTGTGCTTCTCTTCTTGCACTTCTGCTTTAGCATTCTGGCTCCGTCACCTGAAATCTCATCAACAGGATGACAACAAATTTTACTGCTGAATTATTGGACTGTAGCACTGAAAAAAGTCCATTTTTCCCATCTCTTCCTTGCTTGTGAGAAGAAGGGCTGGGACAATGTGGGCAAAACTTAAAAGCAGAATCAATTATGGACAGTCTTCTTAATAGAAAAGGCAGCTGTCTGAAGAACCTTTCATAGAAGAATGCATAAGGTGTGTTTTTCCCTCTAATCAACTTTGTAAGTCTAGAAATGCATTTCACAGCCAATATTGAGGATCATGTGTCATGTCTCTGGATTTGCAGACTTTAATAATGATGGCCATAGGCAAATATGGAAAGAGGTTCGTGGAGTGGAATAGCTCAATATGGGCACTAGAATGAAACTGGACTCTATGTTTCTCTCTGGTACTATTTGGTATTGTCACAAAATGAGAAATGAGGAAATATGCAGGTGATACCAACAGCAGAAGGGCAGTCAGAATTTCTTGAGTATATAGTCTTTGCTGATTGTATTAATTATAAACTATTCCTATAAAGAGAAAAATACTAAAAAGACAAAAGAAGAAGTAGGGAATAAAATCAAGTGGGGGTAGGAGGGGAAAGAGAATGGGAGAAAAGGAAAGAACATGATGCTTCATTATTATTATTATTATTTTTTTTTCTCTCACTGTGCTTTTCAGACCTCAGGAAATAATGATGCATTGATTAGGGAA
>NW_010353031.1:0-843 GCF_000700745.2 Antrostomus carolinensis | reverse complement strand
GTCAATGCTTTATTACTATTCATAACAATTCTTATTGTCAATTATCACACTTATTTATTATTAATAAGAACAACTATTTTTCCATTTGCTTTGGTTTGCTTTTAAGTTTAGCCCTTATGTGAAAGGACACACAACTTGGGGAGATGCCCCTCTGGCTAAATCAGACAGCCTTATATGAGCTTGATTTTTTCCAAGGAAACATCTATCATTATTCCTATCAAAAGAATAGTAGTGTCCACAGAACAGGTAATTTAGGAAGTGTTTCACTGAGACCCTTCTGAAATACACTATGTAATCAAGTATTTTGCTATTTAAATAGAACTTAGGATGTTCATACACAAATCTGAAATACAGTGGGTGCCTCCCTGGTGGGCAGAGGCAATTCAGCACCATTTACTAGGCTTAAAAACCAAATTAAAATGCCAAAGCAGGTATTATTCTATAAAAGTAGTAATTACTCTGTAAGGATGCCCACAGAGCATCAGAAATTAAAAAATAAAATCAATTAAGATGTTATAAAGAATGAAACATATGTTGTGCCATGTTAACCTGTTCTGAAGTCATTTACTACGCAGAAAGTGCACGCCAGCGACTCGCCAGCACCCACAGCTTTCCTGGGAAATGCAGTATTTGCAGAAAGAACCCAGGGACTGTGAACTGCCACAACCATGCCCCAGATTCCCAAATCCAAAAGCCTAATGTATCCAGGTTCAAAGGTATGACTCCAGTGGAAATTGCTGATGTGGGAGTCTCGTTGGGAATTTAGACTCTGGTTACTGCATCGCCAGGCTGTGCACTGCATTGGCAAGCAGAGGGGGAACCACCCAGGACGGAAATACAACA
>NW_010353030.1:0-842 GCF_000700745.2 Antrostomus carolinensis | reverse complement strand
ACCAGCTCTGGCCCAGCTCACACCAGGGCAGTGCCATATATTCCCCTCACTTGCTGTCCTTTCTGTCCTGTGCCACGTGCACTTCTTGCCGTGGGAATAACGAGGCGATGTGGTGGGTGTGGGTCTGTGTTATGCAGGAAAGCCTCCGAAAGGCAAGTGAAGGTTTTTAATTTGTGACATAACCTCTGCTTCATTGTCAAGTCTTCATGCTCCCGTATGTGTTTACACTCGTAAATGCAACATAACCTCTTTTTCAAAGTGCATCAGGCAGCTGTAAATAGAATAATTTTTGCCAGGTTTTAATCAGCAGCAACTTGGATGCAGGGAAAAAACTGTGTGTTTTCAGTTATCCCACCAAATTAGCATGTCTGGCAATGCTTTGCCATCCATCTTGCCCATTTTGATCAATGTTGCAGCCCATCTTTAATTGCCCTTATCCCTTAGATCAATCATATTTATCTCTCAGCTGTCATTCGCCTCCTCTTTGCATGTTACCAAGTTGCATTAACCTGCTCCAACAATTACTCATCAGCCTGGATTTTCCTTGCTGACAAGGAAGATCCTTGCAACTTGGAGGCTGGTTCCCAATGAACGCCCGTGCTGTGTTCCATGGCTTTATTTCATTTGCCTTTCCAGAAGTTTCATACTCAAATGGCTTTGCAGTGGCTGGTTTTGGAATCTGAGTTGATGCCATCCCTGCACATGCCTGGGGCAGGAGAGCACAAAAGGATGGAAATTTCCATGGCTTTTGTTTCAGCTGTAGAGGTTATGATGAATGTTCACTGCTGTAGGTGTGTTCACATTGAGTAACTCTTTTTTTTGTTGTTGTTATTATTATTATT
>NW_010353029.1:0-842 GCF_000700745.2 Antrostomus carolinensis | reverse complement strand
AGCCCCCACAGAGCTGGAATGTCCTTGCTTGTGTCATCCATGCTGGGACGGGCAGAGAATCACCAGTTCCTTGGTGAGGACAAGGCAGATCCTGCCTTGTAGCACCTTATCAGGTGCTACTGCTCTGCATGGACAAAACCTTTTTGTAGAGCAATGCTGTGGCACCCAAAGAATCCAGCTCCCTCAGGTGTCCCTAGAGCAGCTTCCACAAATGAGTCCTTAGTGCCCTGCAGCAGCCACCTCTGCTCACCCCAGCACCCCTCCTGAGCACCCAGTCCTAGCAATGAGGGGGAACAGAGCCAGATAAACTATCAGAAGCACCCTACCAGTTCAGGTTGGGGCTGGGTGGGGGGCAGGAGCTGCACAGGGGGTCAGGGCACTAATGAGTTTAATGACCCTGACCAGCCTCACCTGGGGCACCAGCCCATGGGTCCTGGTGGGTCTATTTAAGCTCTGTCAGGGCCATCAGACCCTGTCTGAGCTTTATTGAGGAGTGTTGGTCTTCTAGGCCTTCACTTACAGACTCATACTTCAGTTCTTATCACTGTGGACTTGCCAGAAGATCACCAGGTTGTGTCTCACCCTGGTTGCCTTCACTCAGCCTGATCCTGAACTGGAGGTTGATTTCTCTGGCTTGATTTGTTTTGACCTGCCTCATTGTGGGGAACTTTCCTGATGGTCTGGACTCCTGGTTGAACACTTCTACCACAACTAGATCTACCATGCTTGGGAAAAAGAGGGACAGGACTCTTGCTGGTAAGACTGTGTTGTCCCTTCTGGTTTCCTGGACCTTTGGGTGCCCCTGGTCTTTGCTGTGTCCTGATGGCTGGGGTGGGGGGGTT
>NW_010353028.1:0-842 GCF_000700745.2 Antrostomus carolinensis | reverse complement strand
GGGGGCAGGAAAATGGGGGCAGAATATGTCTCTTGGAGTACTTTAGAATGACTAAAGAATAAGGGATCTTAATCAATAACACATGAAACACTCCAGATGCTGAGTTTTGTCTGCTGTATTTAATGCAGAATAAAGTTCTTTTGGCTGTTTTCCCCCCTGCAAGTGTAAAATATTGGGCCCCCGTGCAGCATTTGCTCTGAGGGATCTGCTACTACAGTTTAGCGCAGAGATGCACAAACAGTAGCCCCACAAGCTTGGCTGCATCTCTGATCTGTGCAGCAGAATGTATCTTTAAGAGGAAAAGCAGTGTAGTAGGAAGAAAAGGAAAAGTCCTTGGTTATAACAAAAGGGAGGTTCCACTCACTTTTGCTGATCTGTATGCAAAGTTGAAAATTCCCTCAGAGTCCATGTGTAGTAAAACACTCATGACATTGCTGGAAGGCTGTGTCTTGGGTGGGGATGAAATTCACTGGGAACTGTGGAGATCCGGATACAGATCATTGCTCAGTGATTTTTAGGAAGATGGTAAGCTGGAGGGATGCGAAAGTGCACGGTATGCTCTAGTGAACAGCACTGCTGTGAGCCAGGCATACCCACGCACTGTGAGGCTCCAACAAATGGAGGATGTTTTATTTCTTTCCTTCACACATGGGCATGGAAGACCAGAGTGACAGTTCAGGGCAACAAGGTTAGTAAAGAAGGAAACTGCTTGTGATAATTATCAGTACCTGCAGCTCAGCAGTGGTTCTGGACTCTACTTCCTTGTTTGCTCTGTTTTACCTTTGTTGTACCGTGAGGGTGCAAAATGTAACTGGGGGTTATTTCAGCAGTGAGGACGCTGA
>NW_010353027.1:0-842 GCF_000700745.2 Antrostomus carolinensis | reverse complement strand
GACACCTAGATCTTACTTCACCACTGTGTAAAATGCTTGGCTGTACCAGGAGAAGTAATATAGGGATTTTTTCTCATGTGAGATGTAGGGACAAAATGAGTTCTATCTTCTTACTTTCATATGACCTTCATTGGTCTGGGCCTCTTGTATCGGTCTTTGTGGACATATATCTTAATATAGACGATCTCTGTGAGTCCTAGGAGTTCTGCTGTTGTTTCACCAAGATTCACACTGTGACATTTCTTAACAAGGAAGCCAGTTAAATAAATGTTTAGAGCTGTAACAGCAACATTTTCTTCCAGACCAATAGTGATTGGAAGGGAGGCTATACTGTGATATTAGATTTCTTACAGTACTATTATTAAGTCCATAGAAGACAGCTTTTTGTGCAGTTAAGATTCTTTTTCTGTTTATTCTGAGTTGAAAAATTATTTGTCTTATAGACTAATCTGCTCGAGGACCTGCAGATTATGGAGATGCAAAATTTGCTTCTAAATAAAATGTTAGAAAAAGCTTACCATCTGGTAAAGAGAAAATGATGATCAAAATTAAAGTATGGAGCAAATGCATTTAAAAAAACCAAACAAAACTCTAGTGAGTTCCCTGGCCTAATTTTGTCTTTGAGACAAGTCTGAGAATGAAAGACTGTTAGAATCTTTCCTTAGATAAAGATAAGATGGAAAAGAGAACAGTTTGGAAAATTGGGAAACAGACTATTTATATCTTCTTTAGATTCTCTTTAAATGCAAGTCTTGTGCAAGCAATCTTGTCTAGCAAGGAATACTGCACAAATAGTCTAATACACTTGAACGAAAGCATAGGAGTAAGTGCAGATATACTTT
>NW_010353026.1:0-834 GCF_000700745.2 Antrostomus carolinensis | reverse complement strand
CAAACAACCACTTCTGCTCTCAATTCTAAGTGAATTTTACAGTTACAGCAATATGAATTCAAAACTCATGTAAGCACGTCTCCATTTGACACAGGGATAACTTGGAGGCACTTAATCTGTTTTAATCCAATTTCAATCCTGTGCCTTAGGCAGGTACGCACTTATTTTTAAAAGCTTGCTTGTTCTAACTTAAAAATAATACTGTGGTTTTGCAGAACGTAATTCATTTAAAAGAAAGCAGAGAAGGTAATATTCACCATAAAATGTCAGGTATCCAAAGAGAGCAGCCAGTAAGTACATGAGGAACATGGCAAAAAAAGAGACATAGGACACATTCATCATTCTTTTACGGCTTCGGCTGTAAAAAGAAAATGTTGGGAAAAGAAAACATTGTTAGCAATGAGCACATACTGGTTTATACTACTTTAGTTTGTTTAGTGAAATTACAGACACATATTAACACGTACCCTTTCAGTTCTCCATAGATAGGAAGAATTGCAGGATGGCAGACAAAAGAAAATGTCAGGATTGGGACAGCATAGACAGTCTGAAAAACAAAAGTATATTTTTCTTCAGTATCTCACCAGACATTAGACATTTAAAAATTCAATCAACAGATTTTGCAGATATGACTTAGGTATCAGTTTAGTTTTTGGTAAAGACTAGCTGTTCTTTACAACAGAAACTTTGGCAAAAATTAAACCAACAGTTTCCTATGTTCTTAAACCCAGACCCTGAGGTACCAAATACTCTCCAAACTCACTGAAGTCCATGCTGAGCTGAATGGACTCACATTCAGAATTATGTTCTGCATCTCACAGGCTTAAGCCATTA
>NW_010353025.1:0-840 GCF_000700745.2 Antrostomus carolinensis | reverse complement strand
AACCAAACTATTCTATGATTCTATGAACTAAGTGATCAGGGAGGCTCGCTCTGTGGTGGTGGGACGGAGGCACTGCTTTCTGCACAGGGCCTGGGGCAGCAGCAGCTGCCGCCGTTGGGCGGAGGGGAGCGGATCTGGGGCGCTCTCTGGGCACCAGCAGGTTTTGCTCCGTGCTTGCCACCCTCGGGGCAATGCCGAGCAAAGGCCTCTCCTTGTTTCCAGGTTCTGTTCTCACCTGCTCCTCTTCACCATCGCGGTGCCAAGTGTCACGTCACCAGGATTTACCATCAGTCACCGAACTGACCCAAGACGATGAAATGCCAAAGAACTTAACGGTGGTTTCCTCCAGGAGGATGGGGAAGCGTGGTCCCAGCTTCTTGTTTGGGTGCTCAAAGTTAGATGCTGTGAGAAGCTCTTGGGCAGGTTGCCCGAGCAGGCACTCACAGCTGGGCCTCTGCCACTACAAAGACAGGCCTGCTCTCCATCAGTAATTTCTGCTAATTTAATTGTAAACTGAAAGTGAAATTTCAGTCCTAATGGCCAGACTTCTGTCTGAAATGATACCTGTTCTTCCCAAAAATAAGTCTTGAAATTGTTCTAGCTGGAGGGCATTAGTTCACGCACACCTGTTGTTACTGCTTTCACTTTTAATGGATGTTTCCTACAAAAGTAAATAAAGCCAAGCATTTTTTTAAATAGATGACTGGTGAACCACAAAGTTGCAGTAGCTGAGGTGTCCGAAACCACTGCTTACACGTGTCTGTAGTTTGCAGGATTTCAAAATGAGAGCATCTCTCTCGGAGGGCACGTTGTGAGAACAGGATGTGCCAGGCATGGCCT
>NW_010353024.1:0-840 GCF_000700745.2 Antrostomus carolinensis | reverse complement strand
GTAGCAAGGAAAATAAAAGTATGCTGGCATGTGGTACAAGTCATGTTTTATGCAATTAAAGGAGGAAAGCTTTGATAACTTGAGAAACTGCACTAATAATTATGCATGTTAATATGCCAGGTACACCAGCTGAAGAGCATGAAACATTTGTCAAAAATGTGCAGAAGCACTCTAGATACTGGAAGAAACTTGCCTCTCCAGAATGTAGGCCACTGTTTTATATATGGGCCATTGCAGCTGCCAGATGAATGACAGCATTTAAGCCTACAGTCAGTATCCAGTGAAAGGAAGCAGAAACTTATATTTTTTTATTATCTTGCATATTGTTTTATATGCAGGCTGTTCACTGGCCTCCCTCCACCCTGAACATAATTAAATGGCATCAAGTGTTTCGGCAGGGAATGCATTGACTGGTGTCTAGCACATACTATCCAGTAAGAGCTATTTTTGTTATCTGCTAAAACTACAGCCTGGAAATATGTGCTGTTGAGACATTTTGTTGTTTGAAAATGCTCCAGGAACTAGTTCCATGGCTGTAAATCAAGAATTACAATGTCATCATAATATGGAAAAAACTTTCTTTCAGTCTCAAATATGAAAACTTGATGTTCAGCTGACATGAGTAGGATATTAGGCAGAGTGTGACATGAACTGTTTAATAGCTTTCCCACTGTATGATGCTAATAATTCATTCATGTTTACATGAAAATGCTCACCTGTTCACAGTACTTGAAATGGCTGTTTTCCTAGTGAAGACAGAAAAAGGACATGAATTTCTGATTCTTTTTTAGTTTAAACCTACTTAAACAGTGAACCACTTGGGGAAAAAAAAAAAAAAAA
>NW_010353023.1:0-830 GCF_000700745.2 Antrostomus carolinensis | reverse complement strand
TTTTTTTTAAATGAAAGGACACATGGTTTCTAATGCTTCACCTGTGGATACTTAAAATAATTGGATCTGGACAGATTAAAGGCAAGTGGCAGTTGCTCAGATGAATATATTGTACTATATGGAGCTACAAAAACTGCCAGAAGTACTTGATTTTCAGATTATACCAGCTGTAAAAAAATATGGATGACAGAATGTTGTCAGGAGAGCACAGCCAATGCTTTCCAAATGAAGTGTCAGATGATGGCAGCCCAGGCACTAACGAAGCGGTGCACCTGATAAGCAGGGCAATGTGCAATGAACCCCTTCGCCCAGCACAGCCGAGCTGCAGGTGTACAACTGGATTTTGAGCACAGCCAGCAGAAGGGTTTGCAGCAGCAAACAGCTCCACATTGGATTCTGTCCTTCCCCTCCTACAAAGATGGAAAATTTCCAAGTACGCGATTGGCTCAGCTTTCCTCACACCACAGACAACAGTCAAGACCAACAGCGACAGGTTTTGAAATCCTCATCCTCACAGGCAGATGTATAACAGCAAAGACAGGGAGATAAAAGCCTTCAATGCAGTATGAAGAATTTCACTTTACTTGATGAAAAATTAAAAACATTGTCCTTTGCAAAAGATAGCAGGTTTTCCTTTGTCTTGAAAGAACTTAAAAATGGAAAAACTCCAGTGCATACTCCAAGCTCTCCATATTGTTAAGCTAAATCAATCTAAGGGGGAGATTCTTCTCTTGTGTGGTCCTGTACAACCTACCACATCATATTAACAAAATGGTGGAAGATCAGGCGAGGACAGGCTGGTAGCAGTTACCCAGAGCACAGTCCCACGC
>NW_010353022.1:0-839 GCF_000700745.2 Antrostomus carolinensis | reverse complement strand
AGCCAATCACTAAACAAGCAAGTTCTACATGAGCTTTCTTTCATATTATGTAGAGATGCTGCTTGTTTCAAACATTCCTATTTTTCCAGTCTTTAGCCACTCCAAAGTCAGCAATGGTTTTTCTCAGACAGCACATTTTTGTTACAGTTAAGGACTGTAACAAATTGATTACCCATGCCATTCTCAATTATAAGTAAAGTCAAATTTGAATTAAGGCTTCCAGTGGCAAAAGGGACTGGTCTGAGGAGCCTCTAACTTAGCCTCTGCCTAGTCATAAATCTACACGCTCCCCCTCATGTATCCTCCTGCACAGGGTACAACTAAGCGCTGAGGATGAAGGATTATACTGAATTATTACAGTATTTTCTAATGAGGACTGAGGTCCAGAGGAGTGTTGACAAACTCACTCAATCACAAAAGATTCACATTTCTGAGCAACCCAGGATATGCACTGCTGATACACCATAATTTGAAAATGAAAAATAAAAGCAAGTAACTGAAGGGCACCATCTTCTGCCTGCCCCCAGCACAGATTATCTCCAAAGCATAAGAGTTGAGGGCCTGCAATGTTTTAATAAAAGAAACACTTTCATGAATTCGACATAAACCATGAACAAAGACATAGACACACACAGAATCTGCAGTTATCTTCACTTTGCAAAGGCCTGGATAAAGGCCATTCAACTTCCTTTAGTTACCTAAAAACAAAACTTGGTCACATTAGTACTATTATTTCTGCAATTCTAAGAATGTCATCTTTGAACATGCTGGAGGGGACCTTAGCTAACTTTATTAATACATCTTGATGATGTATAAACAAATATCACTTTTTATATATA
>NW_010353021.1:0-837 GCF_000700745.2 Antrostomus carolinensis | reverse complement strand
AAAAAAAAAAATGAGGGCTTGGGAGGGAATACCAGTGTATATGTGGCAGTACTTTCTAACTGGCAACTTGTGTTCTTTGGCTCTAAATTGCATCTCTGTATGCTGTCAACATATCTTGGACTCGTTGCCTCTCCTGTTGTCACAAAAGCACCAGGAGTCTGTATATGTAATCCTGCTGCGCCTCTAAAACCTGACTCTCAAACCAGAGTTGACAGCTGTTCCATCTGTTGTTGACTTCTGCTTGTTTGTATGAATATCTGCTCTGTTCCTCAAGAGCTGATATAATCTGTCCAATAAACACAGGTTAGCCTGGGGCCTTAGCTTACATGGTTTGTGACTGAAACACATGCATTTGCTACGGGAACCATTTAGCATGACTTCCCATTTCACTTACAAGTTATGACTGAGCCACGAATGATAGAGGATACTGTTTACATGTTGAGATACTTCTGCTGCTGTTCAACAAGAAGCAGTGGATTTCCAGAGCTGTGATTACCTCTGAGTTGCTCAGGTCAGCTAAAGGCACAAAGCAGGTCAAGAAGTTTCTAGAAAAGATAAGAATTTTCTAGGAGGCATTGTCAAGTGGTGCATGGCCATTCTGGCAGGATTGAGGTGACAGGATGTAGTTGGCTAGGTGCAGATGAGCATTAGAGGAAGGTTCTGCATTGCAAAATGTGTGCATATAACATTAATGTAAAAGTGATCTCACTGAGTTGCCTTGTTAAGAGGGAATTCACCTCAGCCTAGGAGTTGTCCAGTACACAGACAAGCTAGACTGGCACACTCGGAGCACAGAACAGGCTGTGGGACAAACCTTCTAGTCTGGGATTCCCCAAG
>NW_010353020.1:0-837 GCF_000700745.2 Antrostomus carolinensis | reverse complement strand
AGCCAAAGGGGTGAATCCACCCAAACCACCATACCATTGCAAATAAATAAATAAATAAAGACTCTTACTGGCAGAAGCCTCGTTTGCCGATTCATCTGCAGAGTAGATTCATCTACAGTTGGAAAATGGAATTCTGTGCAAGAAAAAAAAATACGTAGTGATGTAAAGATAGAGAGTAGCATCTGCATTAAATGTTTTGGATTTTTTAAAATTTATTTTCCTGTCACTGTAACTCTAACTTAATGCTGCTCCTAATTACTAGCCTCTCTTCTGCTTCTGTTTGAGTTGTTCATCCCTGGCAGACTGAAAGTGTCTGCAAGTTTGCATAAGGACATCACAAGCCTCAATGTGGCAAGAGGTTTCAAGGTGGCTTATTCAGCTCTGTGTTCTGCAGTTTCTTTGCTATATCTTCACCTGGATTAACAGATAAAAAAAACTTCGCCATTATTCTAAAACATGACAGCATGATTTATGACTGTCTGGCCAACATGACAAAGACCATACAGCTTCTCTGAACTGATTTTTGGACTGCAGTGATACTGCAGTTAATATTTGGGGCATTATGTGAAACGGTCTTTGCCTTCCCTTGTGGTTCTGTGTAATGTGTTTCTGTAGCCTTTGCCTCTGCCAAAAGCACTCTTTTCAGATATATGAATGGCTATTTTACCATATTTATTTTTCTACTCAGTTATTGCTGAAATAATAATGGTGACTGTAACAATAAAGACCAATGAATTTTGGTAACTAAAGACTAATTGTTGGAAGAGAAGCTTACAAACAGGAAAGAATTAAACCCTCTGCTGGAGTCAGGTCTAACTTCTGTTCCACCCCACCCCC
>NW_010353019.1:0-840 GCF_000700745.2 Antrostomus carolinensis | reverse complement strand
ATGAGGTTTTTGCTGGCATGGAAACTTGATCTTCCTTTCCCAGGACACATCCTATTTCCCACAGTCCTTGGAACACCCAATGTTTTCAGATCACACCTCTTGCCCCATACACCGTGCTGCTGGAGCCGGGACTGTATAGATATAGGGCCATTACGGGGTTGCCTGTACCTGAGGAACCCAAAATGTTCTTCTGTCAAGGAAATCCTGGCAAAACTGGATCTAATTTCAAGCATCACATCCGAGATGAGAAGCTTCTGAAGCGATAGTCCGTGAAATGAGCTGGTCTCTGCAGAGCTGGTTACAAGCTGTCAGCTCCCACTCGCGTGCGGGGAAAACGGATGAATTCTCTGTGCCAGCAGCTCCAGCAGTTGCCGTAGGGATTCTCCGTGGGCAGGAATGGGAAGGGGCTGACCACGGTACCCACCACGTAGGAGAGCATCGGCTGTTCCCAAGGAGGACTGAGGGACATGTTGTTTAGGTGGATGGATGTGATGATCTATAGGCGAGAGCTTGGCTGTGGCTCAGCGACCGGCGGTGAGGAATCCCAGCTCCGGTTGTGCGGGGGAGAGAGGGGAGCGGGGAAAAGGCCACAGGAAGGAAAACAATAGGGAAGTGGAGGGAAGAGTTTGTGGGTTGAAAAAATAGCAACACTTCCAGGAATGTGACCTTTTGCAGAAAATGTTTCCATCCCAAAAGAAAAGTCTCTTGGTCCCCAGCGTGAGCAGGGCGTAGGGAGGGGGAAGCGCGCTCCTCACGTGCTGCCAGCTCTGGGGGGTCCTGTGTGACGGAGCAGGGGACAGTCCCTCTCACCCCATGGGTGGGCACCATTGCTGTCCCAGC
>NW_010353018.1:0-838 GCF_000700745.2 Antrostomus carolinensis | reverse complement strand
TAGCCAGGGTCAACCCACCACAGTCTTTCTTATTCTTTAGAGTAAAACAAACAAGATACACAGAAATAACATGGGTTATTTTTGGCACATCACCACAAAACTTTTTGTTGCATTGGGGGCATTCCTAGAAACTACAGAAGTATCAGAGGAGTAAGTTGTTTCTATAATTGCTTATCTATGTGAAACTTAATCCTGCAAGGTCATGAGACAGATTAATGTTTGAAAATCATTGCTATATTTAAAAATCAGTTTTGAATCCTGTTCGAAGGATTAGAGAAAACAGTTTCTTCAAAATTCTGTGATATGTAGTAAAAAAACCAAACAAAAATGTCCTGATATTTAAGGGGAAAGATTGTTTTTTAATATGTACACTTAAAAGCTCTTAGCATTTTTGAGGCTATTTTCTCTAGATGGACTAGTATTAAAACATTTTGTGCTTTCCCTTTTATTAAACTGAGTTTCAAGTCAGCTTTCTAACAGAGCTGCTCAGTGAAGTGTCCTTAGAGGAGCTTTTGAATGTTCCCAAGAGCCATCCACCTCACACAGAACACTCATGTTGGTGGCTCCTTTTGAAACACTTAGGAATGGGTATGTACCTCTTGGATGTGACAAAACAGCAACACAACCACACACAGTGACTGTGTACTGAGAGACAAGCAGAATAGCATGGGCATGAGCTAGGAGCAAGAGCTGGTTTGTCAGGTGAACTAAAGCTCAGTCTCATTTCTACCAGTTTTAGCTCACCTCTTTTCTGGAGAATAAAGTGAATCTAATCTTCTTGCATGTGATGGTGTGTTTTGGAGGGGTTTTTTTGTTGTTGTGGGTTGTTTTATTTTTT
>NW_010353017.1:0-840 GCF_000700745.2 Antrostomus carolinensis | reverse complement strand
CCTTTTTCACCTCAGAGGATTACATCAAAATATGAGAGAAGATGGAAGATGCCAGTGAAACAAAACAATTCCTCAAGACAGCAGGTTTCAGCATCTTACCACAAAAGTACATGATTGGGTAAAAATAACAACAACAACAAAAAAAAGAGAAAACACTTGCCACACAACACCCCCTCCAAACACACACACACACAAAAAAACACCCCAAACAAAAAAACCCCCAAACAATGCACAGACACACAGCAGGACGCAACAATATGAATGAGAAAATTGGACACTTACTTCACTGAGGAAGGCTGTAGCACTTACTTGATTAATTTCATTAGTTAGTTGGGACAGGATTGTCACTCCTATGATGCAGTGCTCTACACTATCCTGAGGAATGAGAGGGGGACAGGGAAAGCAGTTAGCAGTACCAGGATGTTTTCATTTAAGCTTCATCATCATTTAAAGAGCTTTCTCCTTGGAAGATTTCTAGGCATGTTTGTCTAGAAATCCTTTATCTTTGTAGTATTGTGACTGGAAAAAACAACCCATGAGCAATACCAAACCAGAGAATTTAAAATGTGCTTTTAAAGTACTTGATGTTGTTAACAATGCAAAGGGTTTTAAAGAGTTCGGTAACACGAGCTAATAAAAACAGGCTCCTTTTATTTAATACTTTAATCAACATTTTTGTGTTATGCCCTAACTCTGAAAAGACCTATTTAGATTTTTTTTTTATTATTATTAAATCAGTTTGTTTAATTTTAACAGAGGCTGTGGTAAAACATGTGGAAATTTCTGCAACATTAGGGTGAGTATTAAAGTTGCCAGATGAAAACTCTGGGAAATAAACTG
>NW_010353016.1:0-838 GCF_000700745.2 Antrostomus carolinensis | reverse complement strand
TGAGCGGCGCTTATCGCTCGGCCGCTCCATTTGTCTCCCGGCTGTCAGGCCCCTCTGTGCGGTGACATCCATCACGAGTCACGATGCTGCTTCACTCCACTAACCACCTGGTCTCGCGCACCCCTGGTTAAAACCGTTAACAGATTTGCCTTTTTAAAACAAATAACGTGCTTCGTTACCCGCCCGGCGGCCTCTGCGCGTTTCATTCATTTCAGTGTGTCACTATCGGATATTCCTTTTCTGTAAGGAAAAAGTTTTCTGTTTTCACTCCCAGCTCTTTACAAACTGACGGGTTTGCAGATTCGAAGGGACTTTGCGATCCACAGACATTCTTTTCTTTTATTTTCTTTTTTAAAAATAATAATAATCGATAAAAGGGATTATATACAATAATTTAACTTTCTACTGTTATATATTTAAAAAGAGTAACAAAGAAAATGCTGCTATCTTGACGCATCGGTGTTAATTTGATTGCAGTAATTTTAGTTCTAATTCTCCCTATTTTCACAACAGCGACAATTTATACCAAATGACCTCGCAGCTGGAATGCATGACGTGGAATCAGATGAACCTGGGATCCACGCTGAAGGGGTAAGGTGCTTTATTCCCTGCCAGTCGTTTGCCCGAGTGTGGCGGTATCGCGGAGGTGACTTTGTCTCGTATTTTATGACTTGAAGCCGGTCACTGGCACGAAACAAAAATACCGACGGGTTCCGACAGCGGCGGCTCCAGCTCCCGGCGCCGTGAAACACCGGCGATAACCGGGTGGAGCCTCGGCGCTGGCTGCTTCGAGCGAGGCGGGAGGTGTTCGAGGGCGCCCGGGGGGGTCCCCGGGCAG
>NW_010353015.1:0-838 GCF_000700745.2 Antrostomus carolinensis | reverse complement strand
AGCCCTTGGGCAAGAGCCGTGGCACGCAGGGCCCTCGCCCTCAGCCTTTGTCACGCCGCGTGCCCTCTGACACAGCCAGATAATGAGAAGCCAGCGGGGCTCATTTGGCACATTGGTGAGGTGGCAGCTGGCGAGCGTCCGAGCGGGGTAATTGCAGGGGCTGCTGGAGCGGGTTGGGGCTGGCGAGGAAGCGGCGTCAGCAAA
The DNA here is from genome assembly GCF_000700745.2 of Antrostomus carolinensis. Taxonomy (NCBI): domain Eukaryota; kingdom Metazoa; phylum Chordata; class Aves; order Caprimulgiformes; family Caprimulgidae; genus Antrostomus; species Antrostomus carolinensis. The sequence continues at coordinate 634 of NW_010353015.1, read as the reverse complement.
ACAGCCCCGTGCCAGGCAGGGAGGAGGCAGGGGCTGGGGCAGCGCGAGCCACGTGCCCCCAGTGCGGCCAGCTCCTCCCCACGCTCCCCGGCCCCACATAAAAGCGCTGCCCTGGGCCAGCGCTGGCATCCGCCGCTCCTGCCTCGCTCTGCTCAGGACAAGGGTAGGTGGGTGCCCACAGGACTCTGGCTGCTCTGGCCGGGACCGCGCTGGGGCCTGTGTGGCCGGGAGAGCTGTGAGGGCAGCGGGCATGCTGGCAGCAGGCTTGGACAGCCAGGCCGGGCTGAGCCGCGGTGGGAGCAGGAAGGAGCCCTGTGTCCGGGACAGGCAAAGCCAGGCCCTGTGGCACAGGCTGTCGGGGAGGGCTGGTGTGGCCTGGGTGTGTGCAGAGAGGGCAAGGGCAGGGGTGCAGAGAGCAGGGCGCTGAGGGGGGCTGCTTGGGCAAAGAGCAAGCGGCGGGCAGTGCGGGCAAGGCGGTGGCTCTGGCCCTGCCAGCTCCAGGGCAGCCCTGGGAACAGGGCACTGCTGGTGTGGGGGATCCCCTCCTGGCTCCTGACACCCGTCCTGCGGGCCCTGTGTTTCAGGCTCAGCTCTCTCTCAGCACCAAGATGTCTTGCTACGACCTGTGCCCACC
>NW_010353014.1:0-835 GCF_000700745.2 Antrostomus carolinensis | reverse complement strand
GATTCTGCTCCACTGACCACAACATTCTGAGTTGTCCATGTGTAGGTCCCTGCTTTTCTCTTTCCTTTGTCATGATGGAGACTCTCTTCATCCTAAATCTACAAAATACCTTCAGCACTCTGCAAAATTTCATTTCCAAGAGAGAAAAACATAAATTTGCCTCTGACATTGATTTTTTCTATTGAAATACCTCAAAAAATAATCAAAAAAGAGGATTTTCCACAAGGAAAGGGTTTGAAACCTCTTCACTTTCTTCTTACTAAGTTTTAAATCGTATTATTCAGGACTAACTTCCTAAGCAGAACTTAAAAACTATTGGAAAATAACAAAAAACCAGAGGGATCAGCCCAAAAGTTTCCACAAGGTTTTCAGGCAGAGCTGGTTTTTTTAAAGAGAGAGGTGAAAATGGGTGGGAAAAAGGAAAAACCAAGTTCCTGGGGCTGAATGAGCACTGGAAATGTGAAGTTTGGAGGTTTTTTTCCAATCCCATAGGTAACCCTACAGTCTAGTGCTGAATAAAACTGGTAACTCCACTGCAGATCCTCAGAGCTCTGCGGGTTACAGCACTTACATCGATAATTCATGTCCTTTACACATCTACCTGCTGCTGGGGAAAGATGAGCAGAGAGAGAGACAAGACATGGGGAAGAGGGTGGGTTTTTTTTCCTTCTTTTACTCAGTTCCAGCCTCCCAGGGGTAGAAATGGTGGGGGTTTTTTGCTAAAAGGGAAAAAAAAACATTAAACAAATTGAAGGAGAATAGTGATTAATCCCAGAAAGGTAAGAAAACCTTCCTGCTTTTCTACAGTAGAGGAAAATAAAAATCATAGAATCAT
>NW_010353013.1:0-836 GCF_000700745.2 Antrostomus carolinensis | reverse complement strand
TAATGACAGTAATGCAGCACTGGAAGAGAGTATCCAGAAAGCTCTGCAATCCCTGTCCTTGGAATGTTTGAGACAAAGACCTGTACAATATTAGATTTTAAATTATAAACTTGTGAAAATCTATACCTACTTTCAATCTACTTTTAAATACTTGATTTAGTATTAGCATAGAATGGACAGGTTTACTTCCTCTAAAAACTTTTATAAGACCAATGAAACACCTATTGCCAACTTCCAAGCATATGTGATGCATATCACGTTTCCATGGTTAACATGGAAAACACAGTATAGTGCTATTTGTAGATTGATATTGTTCATCCAAAATATTGAAAATCCTGTTACACAAAGAAAAGGCCCAGATGGAAGAAATTATTTCTCAAGATAGACTATAAAAGCTTGTAGTACATTCTTTAAATTTTAAATATTTTAAAAAAATAAGAACTTTATGTTAAGATGTTTTGTTATATATTCAAATTTGACAATCCAGCAGCATATTTTATCCAAAAAGTCAAATTTTTAAGCCAAAGCATCTCTGATATTTTTTATTTCAGTCATTATCACCTTCTACAAATTCTACAAGACTGCAACTGTGACCTCCCTGAGGCTGACAAAGGAGTTTATGGATATGTATGCCAGATGTTGAAACAACATTAACGTTCCAAAGCTGTGAGCTGTGACAAGGCACAAAGTTTTTTAGGTAAAACTTTTTTCTGACTAACTTTTCAGAATCTTCAGTCTAGTGAAAAATATGCCAGCAAAATAATGTCATAGTCATAGATGAAGGCTTTACTTCTCTATAGGCAGTTAGGAGCAGCCTCACGTTCACAAGCCCTGGT
>NW_010353012.1:0-837 GCF_000700745.2 Antrostomus carolinensis | reverse complement strand
GGATTGGAAGGGACCTTAGAGATCATCTAGTGATCATCTTCATTGTATCTTGTATAATGAATCCATTAGTGACTGAACCTAGAAGGTGATATATCCCATCCTGTGCTCTGTAAAACCCTCGCCCATCTAATTTTGCCCTGCTTGGCATTTGGTCTCATGGATAAATAAAACAATTTCCTTGTATTACTGCTTTTGGAAACTTCTGCAACAAAAGAGGGAAACCACTAGGAGCAAGCAGAAAGTCTCAGTAGTAAGCAGAGAGAGATATATTAAAATGTCAAATGTTAAAAGATTTTTTTTTTTTAAAAATGAACACTTGAAATATCTTCACTTGCTCTGCACCTACAGCGGCTATTTTCTTCCGTGATCTCTGGGAAAATGGCATATTTACCCCAAGTGTATGCAAATTTTTCTGCCTAGCCTGGAAATGAAGCACGTTCTGCTCACGTAAAGATACCATTGTTATATTTCTCTCATTTACTGCAGGAAGGAGGAGGAGAGGAAAGAGATCAAGTCATTATTTACTTGGCAAAAATCCTTTGTTACTTTTCAGGGTATCAGTTAATTACCAGTGAGCTAATCAACTTCCACCTCAGCCAAACTCTTTTCTTTAACAAGTCATTAATAAAGGAGACTGCTCAGACAGCTCTCGTTGACTTTATTAGCATAATTTGAATATTTCAGACCTATGAACTACAAGAAGGATAAAAGGAAACACAAAGAAATACAGTAACACATTTCCACTTGCAACTTTCTTCTGAGGTGACACGTGTCCCATGGTCATTCCCTCGTGTGGTGGTTTCACATGGCTGGCAGCCAAACACAGCTGCTCGCTCA
>NW_010353011.1:0-835 GCF_000700745.2 Antrostomus carolinensis | reverse complement strand
TATATATATATATGTAACTGCGAACTGAGGCACAGCATTTGCTAGTGCAGTTACTTGCCACTTAAAGCATAGGGTTTTCAAATAAAAGTGTTTTGATAAATCCTTCCCTATTATGAACATATGCTGCAGATATTTTGGTTTGGTATGTTTTTCCGTATCTCCTAATGCCTAAAGTAGTATTTTTCTTGTATTTTTAATAGAATCACCAACTGCCCTTACAGGAGTATGAGAAGTGCTGGAATTGTTCTTTTGTAAAGGCTAGAATAAAACCATAAATAAATTAAAGAGAGGCCAAGATTTTTTGCCAGTTGTTCTGCAGACTATGCACATTTTTTTGTTCTGTGTTGAATGTCTATGCTTCCTTTTCGTTTCCTGGGAAACAAGTGAGGGGTTGTATGCACTGCAAGACATACATTAAGAATAATTCTTCCCATTTAATCCACTCTGATTTTTACTTCTTAATATACTGGAAGGTAACTAATATTTAATACTATGAAATGTATCTGTGCATGTTTAATGATTCAATTAATCAGAGAGAAACCTTCTTTATAATTAAATATGGATAGGCTATGGTCTTTTCTTCTCATTGACTGATGCTACTGAGAATAAGGGATAAGAATAATTTTATACTATAATTCTGTGTGCCTTTTATTAGAACTCTGAACTGTTTAGGTGAGTAAAATCAGCCATAAAAGTAGGCTTTTTTCTTAGAGTTATGCACTCTGCAGTTTCTTTATTTCATAAAAGTCTAACCATATGATTTTAGATACCAATCCTGTGAAGATTTACACATGTATTTAAGCACAAGAGAAGCTCAACTGATGCTACTGTGATT
>NW_010353010.1:0-825 GCF_000700745.2 Antrostomus carolinensis | reverse complement strand
TTTTTTTCCAAAACTACTTATCACTGTATCAGTGCGTGGTTCAAATAGCGTTTTAAAAATGTCCTTTAAAGTAACTTTCTGCCTATAACTGGACTTTAAGCACCCCGAGGGCCTGCCAGCTTGCTTAAGTTAGAGGCCAAAAATGTACATAATTGTCAATCTTTAGCAAGACTGGGAGTTCTTTTCTAACCAAAGACAGAAATACTCCCTCTGGAGAAACCTCACAAACAATGTGGAAAAAGCTTTTGAACTTTCTATGGTACAAAGTTTAAAATGAGGACAAAACTGGAATGAGTCAGTCTTGAGCATTTTCTAAACTCTGCTGCATTTCCATAGCTTTACAGATATAGACATCTGGTAGTAGCATTTTCAGTTAAAAAAAAGCCAAAATAAACAAACAAACAAACCACAAACAAAGGACATTGTCTTGTACTTCACTAGCATAACTGATTTTTCTTTAAATATGAGTAAAACTATTATAGTAGACAAATATTTTAATATGTATAAATCTCTCTGGATCAACCCTAACCATATTTTTTGTGTAATAAAAATGGGCTATATTCCCAGAGAAGCAAATGCCTATCACTTCAGACAGATTCAGGGACAGCAAAAACAATTTTATTTGAAGAGCCTGGAGGAATCCCACAATATTAACAAAATATTAAACACCAGTTTACAAAAAGCAATTGAGACTACTTCTTATAATTTAGCCCAACCCTTTTAATCTCAGATAATCATGAAAGGTTTTTCCTTTAAACATTACACCATTGTCATATTCAGTGATAAACAAGCAAATTATTCTGTTAATTTAATTTCAGCAAAAAC
>NW_010353009.1:0-836 GCF_000700745.2 Antrostomus carolinensis | reverse complement strand
CTGATTTAGTCTGAATGAAAGTGAGGTGGCAGAACACTTCTGGAGATTCACTATACACCGACCACAGCGTGGTTTGAGGCAGAGATGATATGCTGGGTGCTACCTTTCAATTCTCACAAGAAGCAATTAGTGATCACCTTTTATTCTCGAGTACCTCGAGTTTCTGTGGAACAGCTCAGATACTTTTTCCCCTCTTCTTTTCTCTTTTTGAATACACAAAACGTTACAGCTTGCCTCACTACGGAAGCGTACCCCTCCGTCCCTTTCACAGTGAAGCAGCAAGCTTTATTTGACATGGGTGTTGGTTCCAGGGGAGACTAAGAATGGTGCTGAATGCACACTTGCAGGGTCTGGCCGCTTACACATAGATTAGTCACTAACACACTTTTTTGGAGTTGCTTTCCAAGATTATTTTCTAAAGAATCTGAAAAGTAATTTTTCAGGTGGCTTTGAGCAGTCAGAAACTTCTTTGGTATGATGCTCACCTATTACCAGAAAACAGTGAGTGAGGCAGGAAGTTCTGAAAGATTCTTCTGCTTTCTCTTAAGATGCTCCTACTGTCTGTTAAGTAGCTTTTGGAAACAAATGCTAAGAAATAAACTTTTAAGTAGCACATACTTGACTGCTGCCCCACTCCACGTCCTTTATGAAGCAGGTGAGTGCTGGCATAGAAACCAAGGGGCCGTCCTTCTGAAAGGCGATATATAATTGGATGGTGAGGCAGCAGGCCTTAGAAAAATGGGGATTCCCTGATACATGATCAGGTTTAACTTAGTCTTTCTAACCAAGTCAGAACAGTGTGTCATAGTACAGTGTCTGAACTAATCCTAGGCACA
>NW_010353008.1:0-837 GCF_000700745.2 Antrostomus carolinensis | reverse complement strand
ATGAAGATTAAAGTGGACACTGAACTGTTTATCCACCAAATCTTACAGCAGAAGAACTAGGGGGGAGTCAATAGAATTTCTATATAGAACAGATTAAAGAAAATGTGGGGTTTTATGCTATGAAAAATAATTTATTGAAACTGTTGCCAGAAGAGGCTATTGAGGCAGAAAGTATCAACTTATTCGCAAAAGAATTAAATAAATTCTTTCCCTGTGAATTCATGAACAGGGGGAATGGGCAGGGATATGCCACTTTACCTTTCCTATTCTTGTGAGTTTGAGTGGAACAGATGCAGCAGCACACTCTCCCCGGAGAGCACCTCCCACTCCTGAGAGACCAGTGCACCATTTTAGGTCCCACTGACATAACACACTAGAAAATTTAGAGTTTTCTATCAGTAAAAGTTTATAGAAATATTTCATAGGTATCAGTTCTGGTTCTTCTGGTTAATAGACTTTATCTAATTTTACTGGTTTTGGTTTTGGTTTTGGTTTTAATAGAATTACTTCTTTTTTAAAAATTTGCTTTTAATTGTTAGTATATTTTTTTCTTGTTGGCATGAAATATAATAACTGAATAAGGTCAAATTTATCCTTTATCTTGCATTAAAATGACACTATTAATGATTTTAAAATAGTTGTGTTTTTTTAACAATATAATATAGCTGTGAGAATGAATGTTTTTTAACAATATAAGAACTCTGTGACGGTGAATGTGGTAAAATAAAAAAGTGGTACCTGACCCTCAACATTTTTTATACTTCATTGATCAATTCAGATGTTAGGTAAATGCATAATTGCCTGAATTTGAAAAAAAAACCAAAACCAAACAAAACC
>NW_010353007.1:0-825 GCF_000700745.2 Antrostomus carolinensis | reverse complement strand
AATGAGATGGGGGGAAGAAGTGTCATAAAGATAACATTTTGTTACACCACCCCAATTCATCTCCCCTAGCAAGCTTGTCTGATGCCTGAATGAGGCAAGTGACCTGCAGAAAAAACAGTAATTAAATGAGTAATTAAAGACTGTAACATAATGCATAAGAGCATCAAATTGGGGTTAGGCAAACAACCTAAACTCTAAACTTGAGTTTGCAATTTTAGTATTGTTCTTCAACAGGTTTTGTGCTGATTTTTGAAACTGCAAATAGAGAAAGCTGAGATCCCATCACCTGGCATCGCACCAATGCTGATATGGATCATCAGCAGAGCTGGGATATTCTGATCTGCCACAGGCAGACCTCTGCAGGGAAGCTAACAGACCTGGCTCAGAGCAACAATACGGTTGTTCTTGGCAAGGTGAGCACTAGCACTGGAAGGAACAGGACATTTCTGCTGGTGGGTTCCCCCAGGTGACGTGCTGGAAGCAGAGGAATGACTGCTTTCAGGCATCTTGGTTGCATGCCAGGTTTGGTGTGGAGTTTGTTCCTCCTCCTCTGTCTTGCTGTCTCAGCCCATCTTCCAGACCTTGCCTCAGACTTCTGATTGGTTTCCTCACCCAGCAAGTCCTCACCTTGTTCCTCCTGTCCCCTCCTGTAGTTTCCCTTTCCAGTCACGCCCATTTTCCTCTCCCACACCCAGGCTCCTTGTGCCAGGTCTTCTCATCAAGCCAGTTTCAATACCTCCTGGTTCCTCATCTGCACTGCATTTCTCTCCCTTTCGGATCTAAGCAACCACGGCACGCTCTCCATCCCCACGTGCCCTTTCCTGC
>NW_010353006.1:0-829 GCF_000700745.2 Antrostomus carolinensis | reverse complement strand
ACTGCAAAGCAAAAATTTATTACGTGTATCGCAAGATGAGGAGGATTGCAGGTAGTCCAGATATTGACTGCTTTGAATGGTCTCTGTAGATTCAGTCTTTTTAAAACATTACTAACAGAATTCTAGATTCCAAATGTGTGAAATCAATTGATCTATTGTCTTTCTGCAATATCCAAACTTTGTGCTAATTAGTTAATGGTTTCTTCTCAAAGCTGAATCTCCATCAAGGATTTTCAGCACATAAAGACACAGAATGTGTTCATGGATAGGCAGAAGGGCAGTATGATAGCTGTAACTGAAAAAACCCCAAACCAAACCAAACCAAAATAAAACAAAATCATCAAACACCAAGGTACAAGAAGAAGATCCTTGGAAATTCCATGTTTACTACCCTTGACTTTAAATCAGTTCACAGATTATGTTGAAAACACACTGTTTGTGTTACCAAAGCATCCAGAGTTTCAGCTTCTTTATGCAGTCAGGCAGTTGCACAAGCAAAGCAGCCTCGCCACAAGCAGATCAGTTCGTGCTGGCAAGGGGTGAGTCAGTTCTGTCCAACCACCCAACACCTACTGGGGTGCAGGGACTGCAGCTGAACTGCGGCACCACAGCCTGGCATCCACACAAAACATCCCATTCAGTGGAAAAGGTTCTCACAGGGCACTGCCCTACCATGGTCATGATCTTTCGAGATTAAGTTGAGATCTCTCTGCAGGTGGTACTCTGCAGCTCAGACTGGTACCAGCCAAGGGATGTCTGCACCGTCCTCTGTGGCCCAGCTCTTTCAAGAGCTCATGCTTTGAGATGCTTTGGTCAGTCCCTATATTGC
>NW_010353005.1:0-829 GCF_000700745.2 Antrostomus carolinensis | reverse complement strand
AAAAAAAACTCTGTCAGAGATAAAATGCAAGCTCCCTTGTCCTTGTACATAGAAAATGGGAGTCACTTTAAGGAACAAGCCTTTTCACGAAACAGAGACCACTACTTTGTTCTGCATATGCAGCTACCGCCCTCCAGCAGACACGCCTAGAGGAGGTTTTCCCCTCTAGTCATCTTGTTTCTGTTGGGACAAGATCAAGAAATTGTTCATCCTGCCATTTTTCTCTCCTTTTTCCTGAGCCTAGCCACATACATACCTAAATCACAATCGTGATTCTATCCCAGAGCGTATCAGATGTCAACTTAAGCACAGACTGGGGGCAGAGGCAGTGCAGGAACTGTCAGCAGGGGAAAAAAAATTGCTGTCTTCATTCTTGTCTCAATAGGAATTTTTTTTCAACATTTTTGTCTTCTTAGTACTAAAGTCTTATACCACTGCAGGCTTGATTGTGAAACAGAGGATGTGATAGAGAGAATAAGCTGTTGAAATAAAGGATTTGATAATAAGCTGTGTCTTAGACCACTTATGCAAGATTGCTACCTGAAAGCAACTTTTTTCCTGTTTGTCTAACAGGATTTATGGGGCAGCCTGCAATCTATACCACTGACATTATTGGTTGTTGAACCTCACCATTAAATAAGGAATGAACAGCTTTAAGTCCTGGTGTGGCATGCCACTTCACCTGATAGAAGAATAAATGCCAGTGAGGCAGAGGTGAACCACTGAGCTCATTATCTAACAGTGTCCCCTTACCTACAACAGATCAATTTCTAAACATCTTTAGACTTTAAGTATGTGTTATGTGCTTGCTGACTACATTTAAAGACAG
>NW_010353004.1:0-834 GCF_000700745.2 Antrostomus carolinensis | reverse complement strand
TGGGATTACATGCATGATGGACCATGGATACTGGCAAGGCTTGTGCATTTTTCTTACCCAGCTTTGCCCCATGCCAACATCAGGACAGAATACTGACTGCACAAGCTACCTCAACCCAACAGGGTATTTCCTCTGCTCTTATACCATAGACTACCCCCTGGCTTCAGTTATCACTCTCACCCAAAAAATGAAGTCTTACTATTTTGCTGGAAGGAAAAAACCTCTTTGTGGACCTTGAAACTGGTGATAAATGTAACTTGCAGTTTCATTTAGCAGGAAACCACAATGGAAGGAAAAGGAGCAACAAGGAAGATGAGTATATGAAAGAGGCACAGAAAAATAGTGGGCATGTCAGATACTTCCTTCTGCTTTTCCCTGAGAAAATCTCTGCCTTGCCCCAAAAGGTCTACTTCAACATTACACATTGATTAGCAAAGTGAACATTGCCATGAGCACAGAGCAGCAAAATGATAAGCCTGAAGACCCAAAAGTCCTTGACAATTTTGTACATAACCATTAGGAAGGGTTCCATTTTAAATAATCTAGCTTTCACCTGCATTTGTGCTTTAATTCTGCCCTCTGAGATGCAGATTGAAACAAATTACAATTCAAAGGCTTTGAGAACTTATTAAAACTCTCTAAAATTCTTACAGAAACTGTTGCAATTCAAAAGAGTTGTCATATAACATATTTTTAAATTAGGATGGAAATAAAAAAATCTCTTATTTTTTAGAAGTGTTTATATTTCACGGGGTAATGGTTTTAAAAGTGTTTTAGAAGTGTTTATATTCACAGGGTAATGGCTTTAAACTGGCAGAGGGTGGATTTAGATTA
>NW_010353003.1:0-831 GCF_000700745.2 Antrostomus carolinensis | reverse complement strand
TATATGTGTGTGTGTATGTGTGTGTGTGTGTATTTACTACTAATGGAAAAGTACTTCTGTGACTGCATGTGTGAATACCTATTCTGTCCTTTCTTCATACTGCCTCTGTTGCAAAATTGCTTTCCACGGATTTTGTTTTGAAGAAGAAAGTGTTGTGAGAGTTCAGACGGTTCTTCATGAAAAGTTGTAGTCCAACACTTTGTTCCTTCACTAGTGAGATACATTTAAAAAACAAATCTGTGTGTGAAGAGTTTGTTACCATGCGCATATTGTCTTGATTTCAGCAGTTTCGCTGACAGACTAAACTTTACTATGTGATTATCAGCTCCTTTTAGAAAGAAGAATTGTTAAACCTTTTATTAAAAACCAAACCAAGATACTTTGTTCAAAGACAAGCAGCGTGTGGTAAGTGCTCTAGCCATGGCCATAGCATTCATGTGTTGTACTACAGTGGAATGACAACGTTGCTCCTGCTTCATACATTTTCTTATTTCTTCTACTGATCCTTGGGATAAAGCATTGCAACTTTTCCCCTCTGCTGGTACAAGTGTTCCTTTCGGTTCTTAAATTCTACGTGTTCTCCCGCTATGCTTCATGGTTTTGATAGCCATCCAACAGCTTCCTAAGATTTTTAAACACTTGATTTAGAATCTATTATTATAACAGCTTAAGCAAGAATGGACACCCAGTAAGATTTATCAGGTTTCCCTCCTTACTAAGTATTCTGAGGATTTATCGAGATTTGATTTGGCCAAATGTTGATTTATGACTTGGTCAAAAACAAGGGATAATATTGATGGTGAAAATAAAAATACAGATTGGTCAACTAAA
>NW_010353002.1:0-826 GCF_000700745.2 Antrostomus carolinensis | reverse complement strand
GTTGGAATAGATGATCTCCTGAGGTCCCTTCTAAACGCTGCTGTTCTGTGATTCTGTAATCTCAACACCACACAGATCAGGACCACCCCATCTGCTCTCTGAACACACTCACATATAAAATGTATCACAAAGAAAAATGGAGGAGATCCTAATCAGCACCTGCTGGTGTGGAGTTGCTGATTATGCTTTGCACTAGGAAGAGGGCAAAGGTGTAGTAATCTTTACCTTGACTCATAAGCCAAAACACTACACTGCATGGCAACCTCTTCATCAGCCAAGAAGGCACATTTTCACCCCCTCATCCTCAGATAAACCTCTCCTAATATGGTGAGCAGACACACTGGAGGAAAAACGGGTTAACGGAATTATTTATTGCCTTAGTAGTATATTTTTAGAATTGTACATACAAAAACATTTGTAAATTCAAACAAATCAGTATATGAGCCCTCTCAAATTTGTAAGACATTAGAACAACAGAAGCACACACTAAAGACAAAGGTCCATGACACATCTGACATCCCTCACTGAAGCTCTGAATGTCAAACTTGATGCTGAATTAACTTTAAATAACGGTGATCCAAAAACTTAGAACTCAGATAGCACTGAACTGATAACTACTGAAAATGAAGTTCACCTGAGATGGCTTTGGTAATTTTCCAGAGGTTAATAAAAAGTCCTACCGTTATCAATGCTTGGCAGGCAAGCCAACCTCATACCACTGCACATGCACATCTTCCTACTGAGGAGGAAGCAACACCAAGCTGTGTAGTGCTAACTGCTACACAGGAAACCTGGGCATGATCACAGAATCACAGAATGTTGGGGA
>NW_010353001.1:0-818 GCF_000700745.2 Antrostomus carolinensis | reverse complement strand
AAAAAAAAAACAACTCCAAACAATAAAAGTTCTCCTTTGGAAAGGCTGCAGGAGGAAAACCAGCCTTTTCAACATTGCCGGCAGCAAGGGGACTGCTCAGCTGAGCTTGGCTTTTCAAGGCTGCCACACTTGACCCCCTACATACATACGCACAAAAACTTTAAAAATAACTACATGCCAGACAACAGACACAAACAAAACACATGTGAACTCTGGGGTCACTACACCCTCTTCCAAAAACTCAAGGGATGCTACCAATTTCCGTGTATACACAGACTGCTTCTAAGCAAACACTGTAAGAAACTACAACAAAAACCAAGAGTTGTGAAACCCTCATCATTACACGCCCTAATTTGTCAAATCAGTCCCTATACTCACTTTAAATTGCTCTGACACACGCTGCACCAACATAATGTTAAAACTTACACAAACTCTGCTGAAGTATATCATGACTCATAAACACACCTAGAAACAAAGAGAAAACATATGGATGACCAGTACAAAAGCATACTATACCTCAACAAAAAGAGACCCCAGATACAGCCATTTCTTTATGTGTTTATTAGTTTAAAAAGAGACATATTAATGGTACTTTAGAGAAAATCTGATAGAAACAGAAAATACCTGGATGCACCTAGGTTGCCATTCAACTGCTGAATAGGAAGGCAAGTTACAGATTCCATACACTAACTGTAGCTTAATTTTTCTGGGGATGCTTGCTGTGTTTCAGCTTTTAAACCACTTCAGCATTCCAGTGTAATTAATGCTATTTAAAAATAATAGTAAATCAAGTGTAAAGAAACCCACGTTATTCTCTC
>NW_010353000.1:0-826 GCF_000700745.2 Antrostomus carolinensis | reverse complement strand
CCCTGTGAAGTCCTCTGTGAAGAAGGTAGGATTGTGTGTGACACATTTCTTTTGAGTGCGTCTGTCTTTAATCAGCAGGATCAATTTCCTTATTTAAAGGGCCATCTAATTCTTCTCCTGGTACCTTCTCTCCTGTTAGACCTGTCTCTCTTTTCCTCTCATTCTTCCACCCCTCAGCTGTGGAGGAGTGAACAAGCAATGCCAGCAGCAGCTCTCCCTTCCCACCCTTCAGGCACTTATGGTAGCTTGCAGGAGCTCAAATATATGCCCTGAGACTGCAAGCTGGGAGGAGACCATCAGGTCTAATTTCAAGGACTCGGAAGCTTTAGGAGACATAGGACCACTGTGACAATGTCAGTCCCTCATTCCATCTTTGTGTTGAGAAGGTGTAAGAGCATGAGATGGTGGGAACTGGGGGAGGACTTACTGTGTGGCACTTGGCACAACAGTGGTTGTCAAGTAGTACAACCACTACTCTACAACTGGGAAGTACTCTCCTTGTGCTTTACTCCTCAGAATCCAGCTGCTGAGGTTCTCGGGGTGGGAAGAAGCTTAGATGAGTTAAAAGAAGGTTGACCAACTTCTGATCAGCAACTTCTTCCATGTCTCCCCTTGCCAGCTCTCAAACACCTGGTTTCACCAGATCCAACGGACAGAAGTGAGCACGAACCACGTTCTGCTGTACATCGAGCAGGTGAGGATAAACCCGGGGCTGCGTGCGTGGGGCACTCAGGGAGCTCTGCAGCACACAGGCGATGGAGAGCAGTGCTAACCACCTCCAGACTTGTACACAACAAACATAAAATCCCAGACTGGTTTGGGTTGG
>NW_010352999.1:0-830 GCF_000700745.2 Antrostomus carolinensis | reverse complement strand
TCCTGCCTTTTTCCTCTCTGCCTGTATGTCCCATGCCCTGTCCCTATCCTTCTCTCCCTCCACCTCTCTCCTTTTCTCCCCTGTCCCACTGTCTCTGAGGTCTTTTTCATCCTGTATCCCACTGTCCCTGTCCTGTTTCCTGTCCGTCTCTTACTCTCACTGCCCCTCTCTGCTGTTCCATGACCCCCTTTCTTTTTTTGTCTTTCCCCATTTCCCCACAAGGCTCCTGAGCCCTCCCTTCCTTTCTCCACCCCTCTGTGAGGTTCAGAATCCCTGTCTTTCTCTCTGTCGTTACTCTTATGCGCCGCCCTCTCCTGCTCCCTGTTCCCCCGTTTCTCATTCTCTGTCCTGCTCCTGCCCTCATTGCTTTTTCACTCGCTCTCTGTCCCACTGCCCACCCCAGATGGCTTCTCCGTCTCCTTCCTGCTCTCTGTCCTTATTTTGCTTTCTGTTTCCTGCTTCCACCTCCTGCCTCTCTGCCTCTGCCTTTACTGCTTCTTTCTTCATCTCTGTCCAGATCGCTGTCCTTCTTTCTTTCTACTTGCTATCCCTGGGTCCCTTTCTCATGTCCCCACCTTTTCTGTCCTTCAGGGCACCACTGTCTTTTCCCTCTCCGTTTCTCTGTCCTGCTTCTCCTTATTTTTCCTCTTTCTGTCTGTGTGTCCCATTCCCTGTGCCCATCTTTCTCTACCCCTCCTTCCTTCATCATCTCCCTCCCTTCTCTATCCCTCTTTGCTGCTCTCCAACCCTGTTTTTTCTTCCTTCATCTCTCTGCAAAACTCCTTCTCCCTATTTTTTCTATTTTTCTTTTCTAGACCATCTCTCTGGTC
>NW_010352998.1:0-829 GCF_000700745.2 Antrostomus carolinensis | reverse complement strand
GTCTGTAAAGCCTGTTCCTGCAGATTCTGTGCTCAGGTTTCGAGCTGGTTTACATCTACCAAATGTCAACTGCCAATGTCTGTACAATCTACAGTGCAGCTTTCTCCATAAGCTCTATTCCAGTTTCTGCTAATACCAGGAATAGATTCAGTAGAGAAGCAGAAATTGAAGACCAGACAAGGAAGAAGGCACTGGAATTTGAGCAGCAAATCTTGCCCTTTAAACATCTCTACTGGACGTGCATTTTCTTCAGCTCCTCTGTCCTGGAGGAAAAGTTTGAACTAAATAGAATCCATGAATTTCCTGTTGGTAGCTCTGTGCTTTGCAATTCTTTTTGTTGCTATCTGGTAAGGCCTGTTCATTCCAAGTATCTGAGCACTAAGCTTGCAAGTAGATTGGTTGGGGTTAGGAAAATGGAGACAGAAGTGCACAAGGCAGTCACCTGGTGTTTTCAGTGTTGTTCTAAAGGTTGCAAAAGCTTTGTTAGCTCATGTGGGAATAAATCCTTATTATAGTGCTTCTGCATTCAAAGCGTGTGTAGTAATTCTTTCCTTGGACAAATGGAAGTTGTGTGACCTGCCTTGCAAACTTCGGGGGGTGTGGAACTGAACCGGATATGAAGAAGGAAGAAAGAACCAATTTTAAAACAAAACACAGGAGTTGAGTTCATCGATGTGAACCAGAGTGAAGCTTTGTGCAACTCCTCCTTTCCTTGTCCTGTTCTTCTTCTTCCAGCCCTGAAAATAAGGGATGGTTCACTGTCCAGGTTTCAACTGGGGCAGAGCTATCTTTCTTCTCTCAGTAGCTAGAACAGTGCTGTGTTTTGGAT
>NW_010352997.1:0-835 GCF_000700745.2 Antrostomus carolinensis | reverse complement strand
TTGCCTTTTAAAAAGGGGACACTGGATATAGATTTGGGCTGTTCCTTGAGTCTTGTATTTGTCACATGCAGTGTTTTTCAGTGGCCATCAAGGTATTTCATCCTTTGTGTCATAGAGTAGTCTCCCAGATGTGCAAAATGGACCTAGATATTAATTGTTTATATCAAAGCACTAAGGTACCAGATTGCTTATTTTTTCTAACTAAAGCACCCAAAACTCTGAAGCCTGTGCTTCTCTTCATCAGGTAAAGTCTTCAAAAGTTTTCACATTAAAATAATATATCTGGGTTTTATGGGTTTATTTTTATTTTTCAGATCTTGCATGATATTGTTCCTTCTCATGAACTAATGATAGATTTTAATACCATGCTTCAAAAATCAAGTAAGTCTTTAAACATCTTTGCTCTTTTCCGTTATGTTAATCTAGAAAAATATTCTGAAATTATTCTATAGCCTTCTTTCTGCTTTTCAGAGTAGTTTTGTTTAAGAAAAACAAACAAACAAACCCCAACTTTTGAATCACAGAAACCTTTAGGTTGGATGTGTGAGCAGGCATTTACAAAATTCTTTAAACAAATGCCTTTCTAATCTTAAAGGCTGATCAAAGCAGACTGTTTTAAGGCACGGCCAGGATCTCAAAAATAACTTAAAAAAATTCTTTTGAGGTACCCTACTTGAATGCCAGAGTCTCCATTCCCTTTTTGGGGTCTCTGATTTATTTGTTTATTCTTTCTCTTGTGGAGAGATTGAGATGGATCTATGCTTTAGTTAATTGTTATTGATCAAAGAATGAAATCCTCCTCCTCTTCAAGGGAGTTTTATGTCCTGGTTTCAGC
>NW_010352996.1:0-835 GCF_000700745.2 Antrostomus carolinensis | reverse complement strand
GGGACTTCTCGCTGTGCAGGTTGAAGCCGTAACCATTGGGACCTTTCTTCAGGTGGCAGAGACGTGGGCACAGCTCCTTCTGTCCGTTTAAATCCTGGTTAACAGAGGAAGGGTTGTGGGGAGGGGGTGGGGAGATAAAACCCAGTGGTTAATTTCCAGGTTTGGTTTTGCTCTAAAGTAGATGCAATCGTAAATAAAGCTGCCAAGGAAGCACCATATCTGCACCCCGTCCTCCCATTCCCCTGCACGAGGACAGGTTAACAAATGGATTTCCTCTCATTGAATCTATTTTAGAAAATCAATTGTCCACAACCATTCCAGAAAAATTAAAGCAAAACAAAAAAATGCATTTCCTTCACCAGAAGAAGCCCAGAGAAAGTCCACCCATGTGCCGAGACCCTCCCTGGGCAGGGAGGAACCAAACCTGAGAGCCTGAGTGAAGCACACAGGCTCACCAAGACATGGGATTAACCTTAGTTATTTATTTAAGCAGTGCCACGCTCTTGGTCCTGGTGACATCGGCATCACCCGTGGGTACAATCACCTCCCAGTGCAGGGGGGGCTCTGGGAGCTGGGGCAATGAACCTCCTCCATTCCCTCCATGACCTGCTTCTTCACATTGAGCTCTTCCAAAATCAGCCCTCATGGGACTGACAGCCTGAACCCCCCACAGGACTTCACCCCACCAAACCCCAAAGCAGGGAGAGGTGAGCAAAGCCTTCCCCGGGGCCAAGCGCAGGCACTAGGCAAGCCCTGGCCAAAGCAAGAGCTGGAGCTGCACCCGCTCCCACCCACCCAGGCAATGACATCGGCCCCAGAGCCCTGAGGCAAAGAG
>NW_010352995.1:0-835 GCF_000700745.2 Antrostomus carolinensis | reverse complement strand
TTCCATTAGCAAGTTTTGTCTTGCATAAGTGATTCCACGTATCAATAATGAGCATCATTATAGTTTTCCTGTTTATCTTTTACTCTTTACTGGTGTTTGACCCTGTCCTAATTGAAATTTTCTCAGCAGGTAGTTTTCTAACAGTTTTTCTAGTTGAGCATAAAATGTATCTAGTCAAAGATTTTTTAATTTATTTTTTTACTAAAAATTTCATCTCATATATAAAAACCAGCAAGAAGAATGAACCAGAATGACATGATGGATGAGCTTATGTAGTGTTGTCACTTAAATCTCAAGGAATGGAATGAAAGATGGATATTATAATTAAATTTTGTAATTAGCAAGCCTATCTGATGTGCTCAAGACCATAATATTAGAAAGTTGTTTCTTTATATATCTAACTTTTCTAGTCCTTTATTTTATCCAATTGTACTAAAGAAATGCAAACTGTCAGAGTGAAGAATAAAGGAAAAAACAGTTTGATTTCTGTTTCCCAACTGTCTGTGATTCCACCCTTTCTAAAAATCTATAGTTTTCTCACTTCTAAGCTGAAGATAGGGAAAATAAAGAGTTCCAAAGGAAGCTAATAGCTCCTGTATTTTTACTTCAGTGGTTTTTGTCCTAGTGAAAAATAACAGAATAAAATAAAATTTAAAAAAGAAAAAGAAAAAAATACCAAGATTGCTACCATGATGGATTAAATAAGCAATTAAATAAGCAAAGGAAAGTAGACAGCCAAAAAAATCTATAAGGAATGTATATATTATATTTCTGGTTTGTTTTTTTATTCTTTTTATCATGGAATTTTTGGGCTTTGTTTTTTTTTTATTTTTTT
>NW_010352994.1:0-834 GCF_000700745.2 Antrostomus carolinensis | reverse complement strand
CCTTGCCACTTGCTTCCCATTTTTATTTCATCCCTTGCCTCTTCCTTCCCCATCTCCACACTCAGGAGAAGCTCTCACCTCCTTGGCAGGAAGAGAAGAGGCTGAAGGTTTGCCGGGTGCGACACAGGTTTGGTATTTCACAGCCGGTTGCTTCGTAATGGGATTTTTTTATTGAAAGTTGCTTTCCTGGATCTGGCTCTGATTAACAGATGCAAATCCTGCCTTGCATGCTGATGGATCTGCTCCCTTCCCCAAGCAAAGCTGCTGAGATTCAACAGAGATTTTTCTCCACAACATGAGTTGAGTAATTCAGCACCCACTTGGACACCTCAACTCATGTTCTACACGACCTTGTGACTGATCCAACCCATCAATCCTGAAAAACTCACGTTCTCAGAGAGAGCAGGATGTGACCCAGGGTGCTGAGGCAGAGGATGAAGGGCTGGCAGGTTGAATTAATTCTGGGAGAGCAGATGTAGCTTTAAACAAACCATCCGCTTGCAAGAAGGAAACAATGACTTAGTACTTTCTAATTATCAACCCCAAAGTCAAGCGACTACTCCTTATTCACACGTGATTACTAAGAATAGCTTAAAATGAATAAACATTAGAAAAAAAACCAAAAAACCAACTACTCAGTAAATTTTCATTAACCAACAAAGTGAATAAGATATTTATACTCCGGCACAACCCCCATAAATAAAGACAAGACATAGTAAATGAGTGAATTAGTACTGTGCTTAATTGCTGGAAATTATGATCAGGTTACTACAATTACTAGAAATTACCAGCAGGATCCACCTTTTTTATTATTTTTCCAAGAAAAAAAAAAAA
>NW_010352993.1:0-834 GCF_000700745.2 Antrostomus carolinensis | reverse complement strand
ACGCCAGGGCAACCTGCTCTTGCCATCCCCTAAATGCTTCCATCAATCATATATACACAAATACAAAAAAACCCCACCAAATCTTACACATGTCTAAAATTAAGATCCCATGCTCCAGTGTTGGTATCTTGAGAGAAACAATCAGATCTTAAACTTTGCTTAGTGAACACTAGATTAGCAATTTATAGAAGTCAGAGCTTGAAGAGTTTTCATTTTTCCTTAAATGTTGGACTTTTAGGTCAGTCAATATTTCTGAGGCTCCACCAATGTCACCTCACTTCTTGCTGAGCTGTGGAATGACATGAGAAGCCTGATCCAGAAAGGAAGATGAATTAATGAAGTACCAAAATACAAATCCTACCAGGCATTTAAAAAATTGGCAAGTTTTTGGACACAAGCCATACCATGTTCAACTGTTAGGTAAAATATTTAACTTTTTCCATGGGAAAAGCAAATCCCTCTTCTCTTCCACAATGTTTTTTGTTTCGTTTTTTTAAAAAGGCAGCATTGACCATTATCTCTGTCAGAGATAAAAATGAATGAAATTACTTTTTGCAATTTCTACATATGAATGGTGCTTCATTCTAAGCTCTTCTAGAGACTGCATCATTCAGATTACAAGTCCAAGTCTGTTGCAAAAAGTCAGCTAGAGGTTCAGGCCCTGGTACTATACTCAAACTCCAATTCCTCATTTTGGGTTGATGTTCAATTCTCCTTTAATGTCTTCATTAAAATCAGAAATTTCTAATTTAAAAAAAGGTGGAAGGAAACCTCTTGTTTCTCAGTTTTGTTTTCATTGGATTAAGGTCCACATAGAGGTATTAAAAAAAAAAA
>NW_010352992.1:0-835 GCF_000700745.2 Antrostomus carolinensis | reverse complement strand
TTTTTTTTTTTTTTTGAGTTCACAGCAAAATCTGAAAAAACAGATGTCTAAAATACTGTTGGAATAATTTCCAATATTTAATTGGAAAATCTTTTTATTTTTTGTTAATAATAACATTGATTTTTAGCACTTTTTTAATATATGTCTACTTAATTTCATTTTCAATTCAGAAACTTTTTGAAAAAAAATGAAAAAGGAAACAACTTTTAATGAAAAACAACAATTTTTCAAGTCTGTTTCTGAAGGAAAACTTTTTTTGTAAAAATAATCAACCAACTGTACAGGCAAACCTAACAAAGCAGCCTAGACTTTGTAAAAAATGTAAGATCCACTAGGTTGAATGTGGCAACTGTTTAATAATGCACAGCAGCACTATGCAGCAATTGAAGATGAGAAGACAAGAATGACATATGGAATTGAAAATGCAGCCTGAGTGTAAGTAGGCAAAATGTAATCATCTGAATGTGAATTTTACCACGGCAACAGAGTAGGCGTCCCTGTACTTACAGATATTGCCATGAAATCTTTAATGACAACTTGTCAAGGTGTCTTTTACGTTTCCTTTTTAAGAAATGACATCCAGAAACAGAGTGACCCCAACTTTTCACTTGTGTATTGGTTCACAACAACTCAGAGGAAAGAGTTCACCATAGTGAATCATTAGTACTATTTATTTTTAATAGTGGTTGGATTTTTAGAGTTGCATCTGACTGCAAGGCATAAACACTGCTTAGAATTTGAGGTACATGAGCAGGTCAAACCACCACACTGAATCCCATTTGGATATGGGATGGGAGGCATAAAAAGTCATATTTATATTTTCCTTTTTTTTTTT
>NW_010352991.1:0-825 GCF_000700745.2 Antrostomus carolinensis | reverse complement strand
GCTCCGAAATCTGCTCGGTGCGGCTCGCAGTTGCTGCTGCAAAAAAACCCCAAAAGCCTTTTCCAGCCCTGGGGCTTTCCTACGCAGCCGACTTCAAACGGCAAACGAGCACAGATGTCTGCGGAGTAGCCTCATCTGAACATTCAAAACTTTTTTAATTTTTATATTTTGCATAGTTCACTGGAAGTTCTCTTGCATCGTCAGGTTTCTGAGCACGCAGTCACATTGTTCGGATTTCTCTAACCGAGAACTTTGCAAGTTGTCGTTTCCAATGAAAGCAGGATTTCCCCATCAGCAGCTGCGCTTTAGAAAATACCCCCAAATCTCCTGGGGCCAGTTACAGAAGTTAGCTACGCAAGTAGCTGACAGACTGGAGAAAGGATGTTCGTTTCTGTAGTTCCAGCCTGTATGCATTCTGTTCAGTAGCAGTTGACCGCTTTATATTTTTTAAACCACAGAACTGAGAATAGGCTTTCTGGAGCACTCTGGAGCAAGGACCAGGACTCGCTATACACCTTACATTTGCTCCTTCCCCTGCACTGGAAAACAAAGCTGTGTGTTCGGTGGAAGGCAAGGTTGTTCCAGCTGCTTTCCTGCTAAGAAAGGCTTTGGACAGACCTGGTGGTAGAAGTGCATCACCATGAAGTCACTGACATAAGTGTACCACACCCGGACACAGCAGCGTCTCTGCAGCTGAGGAGAAAGCATAGTCCTGCCTTGTTCCCCATTGGCCTCCCCGCTCACCACTACGTTCCCTGCCAGCACAGGCTGACTTCAGCCTTTAAGATCTCCAGCACAAAAATGAAATAAAATAAAATAAAATAA
>NW_010352990.1:0-834 GCF_000700745.2 Antrostomus carolinensis | reverse complement strand
TCCAATCCAAACCATTCTATGATGCTATGATGCCTTCATTGCTACAATTGAATATCCAAACCTTACATGTGATAAACGTGTCTAGACCACAGGTAAAAGCCTAAGTGCTAACAAGTCACTTGCTCCATCTCCATTCTCTCCACTAAAATTTTGACAAATATATTTGATGCACTTTCAAGATAGGTATGTCAAATGCAAACCCAAATATTTTTAAGTTCTTTTACTTACTGCCTTTGTTGCTTTCACCCACAGAGAGGTTAGAAGTGGTATGCAGTTTTGCAAGCCCTAGTGCTATGCTTGTGAGAAGTGGAGTAGCAATGGCTTTTACTCATGTGCCTTTTGTACTAATTCAGCATGACCAAGCCTTAGAGTTAATGTTGGGCTTGTTCTAGCAGCTGCAGAGTGTCAGGGCTCTGGCCTTGACTGCTGGCTCAATAGTCTCAGAGGAACCAGTTTAAAATCAAGAGCTACAGATTTTTTTGTAGAATTTGAGCCATTTTGATACTGTCTAAGTAGAATTGTATCCTTAAACACGGTTGGAGCCACCAATTTTCAGTTAGTAAAGGAACTGACTTCTGGCATCAACAGGTAGCAAAACACTGAGGCTAGGTAAAACATCAGCACAGAATTCTTGTGGGTTTGGCGTTTAGGCCTTTTACATATCGAGAGTGAATGTAATTCCTTTTTACTTGAGTCTATTCTCATTCCTCATCTTCACTGAGCTATAAGTATCCACTGGCACCTTGGAAAGCAGGAGTTTTTAACATAGTTGGGAAATTGCCAAATAATTATGAAATTTAGAATTATCTGTTTCTTGGACAAAGGCATAACTGG
>NW_010352989.1:0-831 GCF_000700745.2 Antrostomus carolinensis | reverse complement strand
ATTTTATTTTATTTTATTTTATTTTAATCTTGCACGTTATTTCATTCTTCACAGTTACAGTATTACACACCACTGTTGGCTTTCACAGAGCTTTCCTGAAAGATAAATGTTGCTGTATCTTTTGGGAGATCTGGAACTTAAAACCTCCTAGAAACTTTTGTTGATTTCATGCATTCCAGGTCTTAATGGAGTTCAGGCATCAAACAAGAGCAGTTCTCTGACACAGTCTGTGGCTTGGAAACCTTCCTGCTCAAGAAGGAATTAGCACAGTCAAAATTTTAAGGAAAATTTTAAGGAAATGTGTTAATATGGAAAGCTGCATGGGATTACAAAGATTCTGTTACAAACTCCTGAACATTACTGGGATATAATCAGTACAATTTCTGAAAAGTTACCTAATCAGGAATTTAAACCACAGTAGATGCCCCTCCTTAACATCACAGCACCTGGAAGTAGCACACTTTTTCAGCAGCTTACTGAAGGAACAATAAAAAGGGCATAACTCTTTCAAAATCCTGCATTTATTTCAATGGCTTAGCTTTTTGCATATTTATACACTGAATCAAAATCTTTAACTTAGAACTGAAAATGAAAACTCCAGATGGCCTTGTAATTGGATCTTCCTGTTTCCTCAGAACATCCTGGATCCTTAGCAAATAAGGACAGGTGTTACAAAGAGGTGTAAGTTTTTTGTTCTCAGTGTTGCTACCAGAATGTGACATGAACATGAAAACTCCTTTTACAGTTGGAGGTGATGTCAATATGTATCCCAAATTAACCTTTAATATTTTACAAAAGACAATGGTACCTAGTATCTTAAAATCAGATGGG
>NW_010352988.1:0-831 GCF_000700745.2 Antrostomus carolinensis | reverse complement strand
GGCTGGATCTTCTTTTCAGTTACAACTATTTTGCCAATAAGCATCCTTAAAATATGAGCCTAGCAGCTGAACTTGGCGGGGATGGGACACTCTATGTGCACAATGTTTTGAAGTAGGTCTAGTTTGTCCCTGTAAAAATTTCAGGACCTTGTGCATTTCTAAGAATATGAAAAGCTGGATAGAGAATCAGTAGAGAGGGCAAACCTTTCCTCTGCTTACTTTGCCTCATAATTCAAGTTTACTGAAGCATGACTTGTACCTGCCCCATCCTCAGACTAGAACCAAAGTTTTCTGTGAAAATGTACTGAACAACTCACTTTGGAACAAATTTCTTATTCTGAAGTTGTTTATTCTGAAACATCAAAACATTATTTTTTTACATTGTGAACGATGATCAATGGATAGCAATATTGGCTGATGAAAGGGGAAAGAAGGGGGAAAAAAAAGATATCTTAACTCCCAGAGGCTTTCCACAATTACTGAAACTGTCAGCTCATATTGCCTCTTAAATGATGATGACTATTTTGATAACTTTCTCTGACTAAGAGAACCCATGTTGGAACAGTTTCCCAGTACCCTGACTTCATAGATAGGGTTGGAAACTGATGATTCATGTCAGGGCTCACCACTAAAGAATGGAGAACAGAAGCCATTTCTGTAGAAAACTTGTGTGTCTGTTGCTGTTGGCTTAGAATCCTTACAAAAAGAACTGTGTTGCGTTTTCCATTAGTGTTTACATGCACAGAATGGCAAATGTAACCTGACTTTCTTTCACTGAGGATAAATTTTCCTTGTGACAGACTTCCAGTGTGTCTTGAGGACCTAGGATTG
>NW_010352987.1:0-833 GCF_000700745.2 Antrostomus carolinensis | reverse complement strand
AAAAAAAGCCTTATTTTATAAAAACTTTTTTGTTTCTTATTCCAATATATACCTATTACCTCGTGAAAGGTTATATAGATATAGAAAATAAGAAGCAGATTATCATTGCAACCTCTTTAACTTTCAAGTATTCTGTTCTTTAACAAATTATTACATCAAACTAATCACAGTCCCCAAATGCACAGAGTAATAAAAATTAATAGCTTCTCTGCACATTATTTTTTTCATCCTTTTAATTCACAAAAACCACAATATTGAGACATATTGCCAAAATATGCAGCCACAGTATTGAGACACTACTACTAAACCAGTAGTTTATGTTCAGGACACCTACTGAAGTATTAACACACTCTCTGAAGAATCATTTTTCAACTTATCAATATAAGAATCCTACAAAGGGGCATTTAGAATATTTTATTAAGGTTATGTGTGGTCTTTATCTCACAGAATTATGTAGGGAACCATGCTGTTTTTTCCAGGCTGTGTTCCTTCTCATTTTTCTGGATTACTGGTTTAAAAACGTTCAATTTTCACCAAGAATGTAATTTTCTTTTCCTTGAAAGATATCCTGTTAGCATGTACTTAGATTGTATCCAGTCTTTGTAATCCGGGAATTATTTGTAATATGAATTTTCTTTTTTTTTTCTTACCATGGAAAACTGGAAAATTTGTCTTGCAATCTTTGACATGTCAATTTTCATTATATTATCTGTGCTTCATTTCTTACTCTAACCTGAGCATTTAGTGAGTCTTTAGGTTTGTGTTAGTTCATTTTCACAAGGAAGATAAACTGATACTGAAATAAACTGGGGTTGTGTTTTTTTTTTTTTTTT
>NW_010352986.1:0-833 GCF_000700745.2 Antrostomus carolinensis | reverse complement strand
AGTGGCCAGGGACCAGTTCCAAGCCTAAACTCATAATTTTTTCTGGTGTTTCTGGAGTATCTTGAACTTGGACCAGGAGAAGAATTTCTTGTTTAATGCCCAGTTCTTATTAGTTTATTATCAGCAACTGTTTTTAGATGAAGAAAAACCTTTATCCTCATGTTTCCTACAGAGCAGGTTATATCCATTAACTCCTGTTGAATAGATTCCTGGTTTAAGGTACATTTTAGATCTCTTATTTCTCACTTAATAAAAAAAGTTGCTCTTGTTTTTGAAAGCATTTTTGTAACAGTTTTGTAGGTATATGTGTCAACATACATTGTACATGAAGACTGTCTTTATCTTAGGCTTTGAAAAATAAGGTATGCTAATTCTGGAGTAAGCGAATTCGTCCTAAGTTTGATACGTCTTCAAAGTTTAATTTTCCTCTTTCAAGCCAACTTTGGAGCAACGTGTAACTGCAGTTGCTTCAATACTTCACTAAGCATCAGACTTAAAAGAGAGGGAAGACAGATCTAAGAACACCAACCTAATGTTTGACACTTCCAATAGATGCGTGTAAAATCTAAAAAATGTACAGCAAAAGACCGCTATCAGGCTAAAGCAGGGACATAAAAATATACAAGTCTATCTGAGTTGTGTTGATAACTGAGCTTGAGGAATGTGCATTATGTCATGACCACTGACAGCTTTAACTAGACAGGAAAATGCAAGCACCTTTTCTGTGATAACAGTTGGTGCATTGGTAGTCTTTACTGACTTATCTGAAGAATAATATATGCTTCAGTTCCTCAGTTTGTCCGTATTACTTTTTTGGGTTGATTTTTTTTTTT